>NC_037532.1:1841966-1863177 GCF_001531365.2 Cynara cardunculus var. scolymus | reverse complement strand
TGATTAACACTCTCCACAATAAAAATGATTAATCAACCTCTCATAATTACAAAAAAAAAATGAACAAAATGAAAAATTATGATTGGTTGAATGCGGTTTGCACGGTTTGTACAAATTGAGTGGTTTGCATTTGATCGTTCCCCTATATATATATATATATATATATATATAAGATGTTTAATCATTGAAAACTCCAAATATTGTGATAACAATAAGAACTTTTGTATTAAAGTATTGTTTCACATGATTTTTTCTCACAAACTACCAACATTTAACGTATTGATGAATATATATTTGTTTTACAATATGTTACTTCATATGTATGTGGTTCGTAATGTGAATTTTTTTTATGTTTAACTTTTATTTAACAATCAGATTAAAAAGATTCACATTGTGTAATAAATATATGTTAATCAATATTCTAAATCTTAGTCATAGATGAAAAAATCATATGAAATAATACATGATACACTAATTTTTAAGGTTCTCATAATTTTATTAGTTATTAAAATATCTATAATAATCTCATCATAATATTAACATATATCATCTAGTTTTGTGGAGTATGCCTTATTGACTTGAGATCATGTGAGACCAAAGGTTTTTCGTAAAACTTGTAAGACCAATTCTCAACCTTTGAATTAGATCTACAATCTGAACATTCATAATCACAAAATTGTCACCGTGCAACTTTAGACTATTAGATCATTAGCTTATAAAGTTGATCAATAAATATAAATTGGTCTTACGGGTCTCACGAAAAACCCTTGGTCTCACRTGATCCCAACCCATGCCTTATTTCTCAATACATATCGATAGTAGAACCGAATGTTTTGGTTTTGAAGTTTTAATTGACCAATCATAATGAACTACCTCATCCATTTGGGACGAAAAAAGAAATCATTTACAACTTACAGGGACAAAAATCGAATTTTCAAAAGTACAAGGACGAATTTTTAATTATAAATAAATCACAGGGACGAAAAATGTAGTTTTACTCAAAAAAGAAACAAACGCCCTAACCACTTAGAGCGGCCCACTTTTGATGGCCCAAATCCAAATAGAGATAGTAAAAATGGGCCTRGTATGGGCCCGGCCCAGACTCGTTTTTGGCGATCCTTAGATCCATCCAAGTCCAGCAAAGTATTTGACCCGTTCATAACTTAAGTCGGCTCTTTTTTAAGACAAATCCCACCCCCTGAAACTCGAARCTCCATATTGCTTTCTGTAGCCATCAATGGCCGCTAGCAAATTCATGAAGCGCTTGTTGCTTAACATAGGTACGCATTTCTTCTCATTTGACCTTTGTTTTTGCTCCTATAGATGTRCTATTACTAGTTTCTCACGTTCTGATAATTTTCATTATGAATCCTATGTTTATTGATTGAATTATGCTTTAAATTGCATTGTATGAGTCGTTGCTTTATAATTATTTTGATGATTTTTATTCATACGGATGAGGTGCGGTTTATGATGAATCGTACGTTAATGGTTTATCGAGCTAGTGATTGATCCAATTGCGCCCTTCGTCGAAATAAACTTGAGGTTTAAGTCTCTGAGAATTGTTATGAGCATCTTGTTTAAAAGGAATGAGTGACAATTGTTATTGGACATCTTCTGAACATGTGTTTGTGTAGATTTTTATAATTGAAGTGTTTTATTTAATGCAAAGTTTGAAGAAAACATATTGGTTTACTGAAATTGATTAGTCATTATTATCAACAATTTGTTTGTTTGTTTTTTGAAATTGAAGGTGATGTTCAAATGAAACACATTAGTAAGAGAAAATACAAAAAAGTGTCTGGATTAGAGGCTAACCAGTCATTGTCTCATGTGTTTTGGGATAAAGCTAAAATTCAAAAAGATCTGGGTGGGAGGAGTATGCATCCTTCCTCCATCTTACAAGTATGAACAATTTTGGTGCTAAAAATACTAATTTATGTTATCAGTTTAAGGTAAAGGTATATGATATAACAGTATAACTTTCAACGGTCAATAACTATGATTTTAGAATGGGGGGTTTTGATTRCTCAAGAGAAAAACCTAATCATGGTGAACTTCTAAATTATTTTAAAGGTGTGAAGTTGAAGTCTTCCTAAAGGGATGGAGTGATGGACTAAATGCACTCCTCTACATTACTAAATGCGTCCCTACCTACTGATTTTCTCCTCACCTACATCAACACGAATACTTACGTTTTACATTTCCAATGCATGATTTGACCTGAWTTTGACGTAAARAGTGGTGCATATAGCATTACCCCTTCCTAAAATGTAAAGATTTCAATAATGATATTCTTCAAGGATGATGATTCTTTAGAGCAYAGAGTGGTGAATTGGGATCCTTCTWTTTGGTGTGTGGAATGAGTTGAGAATTTAGACAAAGGAAGATCTATAGGCTAATATTTGCCACCAAAGCCACCATCAAACTTACCACAAGGGTTGTGGCATAGTGGTTGATKCCCAGGGGATGTGGTGGAATGTCCCGGCGCAGAAATTCCAGGCGTCCACAACATTGTGGCTACTGAGTTTATCAGGGCTGATGTCTTGYGGTCACAATTTGCSGGGATTAGTCTGGGCATAGCCTGRGACACCCTTCCATAAGAAAAAAAAACTAACCACAAGTTGTTTCTAGAAAAAAGCATGCGAGTAGTGAGTTAAAAATACATTCTCTCTTTGTAAAAAAACGAAAATGGTGAGTTTGAGGGTAAACTAATGATTGCCATGATGTTCKTTAGATACAAATATTTACTTGAACCAAATGACTCTTGAAAATGAAGGACCTATTTTCTGCAAGCATGCTTCAGTCTGTTGTGTAATACTAAAACAGTGATTTTAGGCTCATATTTTGACTTTGTAATTTCTTTGTCTTGTTTCATGTTGGTGATGCAGATTTGAGTTTCAATTTGATAAGAAAAAGGGAATTGTATCATCGGTATGTATATAATGCACTAAGCCGTTATCAATCACAATGGTCAAAGGTAGAAAATCCTAACACAAAAGATGCAAAGGATGCAACTGTATCACGATCACCTATATCTCAACAAGACAACCAAATGGAGTCGAGCTCCGGGCTTAGCAAATACAGTTCTGATGAAGATGATGCAGCCAACAACAAGTGGAAGTTAGAGCTTGATTGGCTCACAAAAGCACTTGAACCAGCCCTACAATTGTGTAGGTGGCCTCTTCCCACAGGTTTGCTTAAAATTTTCTGTGTCTGTTGTAGTTTGGTTTTTATCTAATCGCTTGTATCTCCAATATGTCTTTTCATTTGCATTACAACTACGGAGATCATATAAGTCTGTATAGTTGATTGGACCAAGGTGATTTGTATATATTCTATTTGTTAAAAGCTTAAGAGGTTGTTCTGGCTATCATTATATGTTTCTTTATTTATTTCGAAGGGGAGGCCATGGGATTTCATCTGTATTTGCAACTTCAGTTTGTTCCTGGGGTTTTTGTCAGCACTCTTATGCTTTTTTGCAGTCTATTCGAAAACTTGCAGTCGCTGATTCTGTCTTCTATTTCACAGGAAATGGAAATGGAAATGGAARCAAAATTCCACCTAGCAGTCGGTCGCTTGCAGAAATCCTTGCAAGCATTCARCGGAGTAAACTTGGAGTCCAGGATTGGAGCTTGAGTGATCTTACAATAGGTTTATACCTTATTTACCTTCAGCAAGCATCTACAAATCCATTCGAGGATGTTAAAGGTGTAAAGRTTTCCTCTGACGCAGTGGTAATTAATTGGAACCTTGCAATTTACAGAACTATATGCCAACATCCGAGTCGATTTGAAGCATAGCACCTCTTCAAGCAGTTCCCTGCACATCATTCTTATTTGATCTCTACTTTTCTGTAGGTCCAGGATCTTATATACCATGTAGAACTAGCAAAGGGGGCATATAGGGATAGTGCTGCTAGCCTGGCCAAAAACAGCATGCTTCGAGAAAGCAACATTGTGAAATTTGTGAAAAACTCTAGTATGCTGAGACCAGGATACTACATTGGGGTTGATATTCGCAATAAACTWGTGATTTTTGGAATTCGTGGAACACATACTGTGTACGACCTCATCACTGACATTGTTTCTTCGAGCGACAAGGAAGTGAATGTTGAAGGCTATTCAACTCATTTTGGCACTGACGAGGCTGCTCGTTGGTTTCTCACTCATGAGTTAGGAAACATTAAAAAGTACCTTGAGAAGCATGAGGTGGTGAATTCTTCCTTCTTTTATTTATTGATGATGGCAGTTCTATTTTTGGCTTTGCTTACCTCTTGTTCCTTCCGGGTGCGTTTGGAATCCAGACAGGACAAAAYAGTTGTTCAGCGTTTGGTAAGRCATAACTGGACATGGCTTRACAGATGATATGACCAATTAACCTTTAATGAGTTGTTTATATCTTTTATATATTTTGATTAATTTATGTAAATCATAATAAAATAATTTTTTTATAACAAAATATATGATTAAAAAGTTTTCGTTAAGACAACTGAAATGACACCAAAATAAAAAGTTTATGTAGTTTCCAATTTTTATTTTATACATTTTCTATATTATTTTATTATCATTAATATATAATAATTTACATAGATTAAGAAAATATAGAAACCGTGTAAAAATAGTATTTTGAGGACAATAAAGTGAAAGGTTAAATAACATAAAATACGATAAATAGAATTTAAAGAATGAATAAAATGTGAAGAGGGAGGCATATTTGATGTTTTAGAAGAGAATCAACTTTTATTTTGAGGTTATATTGGTAAAATRTAAGTCTGTTCCACCTTGTTCCATGGGGTGRGGGTGGAACAAGCTTGTTCCACTTTGTTCCACATAAAAGTCCTGCCAAAYGTGGTACAATGATCCATGTTCTGTCATGTCTAGTGTACCAAAAGTACCCTCTTTGTACTGTGGTAAGACTAATCTATCTACAGGGATTTAGGTTAAGGCTGGTGGGCCATTCACTTGGAGGTGCGATTGCTTCTCTGCTAGCTATAATACTTCGCAAAAAGACAAGGGAGGAGTTGGGTTTTAGTCCTGAGATTGTTACWGCGGTTGGATATGGCACACCACCTTGTGTTTCTAGAGAGCTTGCGGACAGCTGCTCTGATTTTGTCACAACCGTTTGTATGCAGGTTGGTATATTATTTGAGTATTCATGTCATGAACACTTACTGAAGTTTGTGGATTGCTAAAGTATCTATATATGCCAATTAACTTTTTTTTTGTACCGATGTCAATTTAATTTTCTGTTTTTTCACCCTTGGTTCCTGACATACAGGATGATATAATCCCAAGGCTAAGTGTAGCTACTCTGATGAGATTAAGGAATGAAATTCTTCGGACTGATTGGTAAGTAACATTTGCCACTAGAGACTTTTCTAATAAAGCTTCACTTGCATTGCAAATAGCACATCTCCACTARCGACCTACTTTGGAAACGATCAAGAATACCAGCAGACTCTTTCTAACATAGCAAAAATTCAAAACATTGGTCTCATGTGTTGCTTGTGTTTACATAATTCACAATGTAAGAGAAAAAATAACCTAAGGGCTTATGAATACAAATGGTAATCATGCTACATGAGCAGATATTCTAAGTGCCAAAGGAACCACCAACTGATGCCTTGTGACAGCTTGTACCTAGATTAATCAAAGTTAAAAAAAGATCCACCCAACAAATTAGGGTCATATCATTCTTATAGTTGGATTTTTGTTGGGTTTTGTTGTTATTAATGAGATGAGTTGTATAGTAGCAATCAGGATTTCCAGATTTGGCCAAGAAAGGCCCCTTTTGGCAGTGAGGATGGTGGGTCTTGGCTGGGAGTTTTGGTTGTGTAGGCCATAGTTTTTTCTTTGTATGAACCGAGCTTTTTGGAATCACCATCAATTATTTCATACTATTCATTCAAAATTTGTACTATGATATATGTATCATGCATGTATTTGTGTATATGAAGATTGTGAAAAATTGTTTCTAATAAATTTATTTAAAATTATTTGATTTTTGTCATTTATAACTACTACATGATGTAATAAGTCGTCAAACAATTTTTAGGGGCAACTTGTCTCGTCCTGTTCTATCCAACACTAGTTGTACCAAACACCAGATAGACAGCTTGTCCTGTCTGGTCCAGTCAGGTCTGTCCTGATTAGTTCTTCATGTCTACTCCRGTCCAATCATGTCTGCATAACAAAACCTACCTGATTCTAGAAAACATTGACATGACGAGAACTAGGGGGTTCAGATGTTGGCCTAAGTGGATGTTTTTTTTGGTCAAACTTGCTCGGTTGGGTAAGGAAGATGACAAGTAGTGATGCGAAGGTACTTCACTGAGGCTTCTGTTTTTCCATTTTATCTGCAGAATATTCTTGTTTTGTCACTGTGTATTCAAATTTATTGTTCTTTCTTCATTACGTTAATAGGAAGGATATACAACTGGTAAAATAAAGGTAAGCTCCCATCCTGAGTGGTCCCGTGGTGTATTAACAATATTTACCTTAATATCCTCGCAACATAGAGCTAGAAGCGTATTTGTTTATTTATCATTTAAAGCAGGAAATSGTTTAGTTACAACGAATTGCAAACCCTTCAAAAGGGAACCCACACGTAGAAAGAAGACAAGTTCTTTCTTGCAGATCCATCTCACCCCTTGSCCACAAATGATAATTAAGGTTTTCTACTGATAATTGGTGGGGATCACAAGATTAGGGCAAATAGTAAATTCATTAGGATGATATTTGGGTTTAATCTAGCTTTTGATCTTCTCAGGAAAACCATGTTTGAGAAGGAGGACTGGAGAAGTGTTTTAGATTTAGTTACCAATGCAAAGCAGGTTGTATCTTCTGTACAAGATGTAGCTAGAAAGCTAGCTGATTATACCAAGTTTGGAAGCCAGACAAAATTTATTGGTAAGCTCTATCTTGCATGCAGGATATTGCTATGTTATATATTTAAAATTTTAAATAAGATTGTTATTTGAYAAAGCTGTGACCAGATGCTTTAAAACCTGAGGATGTGCAGAAAGCTACGTTTTTCCCATACCTGCCTGTACCAATTTAAAAACACGCCCCTTCCATCTATTAGAAAACCCTCCCACACAAAAACCCTCCTAATCTATWAAGACAGRTTAATCTACACAGACAACTTTATCCATTGAGGACTTGATGAAAACCCAACCAAACAGCCCCTAAGGCTATGTTTGGCAAACTAGTTGTATGCCAGCCGTTGACTTAATAAGCTTCTTGTTGGCTTGATAAGCTTACTGTTGGCTTGATAAGCTTGCTGTTTGGCTAATAAGCTAGTTGTTGGCTCATAAGCTCGCTGTTAGCTGATAAACCAAYTGATAGCTAGTCAAGTTTGGTAAAAACTAGCTGAAATTAAAATGACAATTTAAAATGACTTAAACTAGCTTATATTTTTTTCAACTAATTGTTTAACATATCCTTTCGGGTCAYTTTACATTGTCATATAGCTTATCAACTAGTTTTTACCAAACATGACTAGTTTATCGGCTAGCTTATCAGCAACAACTTGCTTTTTTGCTAATAACTACCTTATCAGCCAGTTTGCAAACATGGCCTTAAACCCTGTTTGTTACCTAGGTCCTTCTCGAATTTTCTTCCTCTGTAATTGACCAGTCATACATACAAATTCTTGATGTTATTAGCTTCTCACTTTACATTTTTACACCCTCTTATGAAATTGAGATATTTGCATTTTTTTCAATCTCTCATGAAAGTTATGTTGTTCGATTGACTCCATTACCGTTTTTATCTTACCCTAACAGATATTCCTGATAGAAAAGATTCTATTGTGATACCAAGTAATATCCCTACGATCTCCGAASCAGATGAAACAAAAGCCGATGACGTTAACGAGGAAAGACATGATCTGACTGTTCCCCCGGAGGAACTGTTTGTTCCGGGTACAGTTTATTTTCTGAAACGGAAGGAAGCAAACCACAATGGCAATAGAGTGAATTACTTCACACTTTGGAAGAGACATAAAGGGGAACATTTTCAGAGGATACTACTGTCAAACAACTTGATTGCAGACCACAAATGTGATAGCCATTACTATGCTCTGAGGGACGTCCTCAAAGGCATTCCCAGGCCTCAAAATGAAACTCAGCCAGAATAAGGTTTGTTTTTCTTCATTCTCCATTTTTCATTTGATGGGTCACTTCAATGTAACCCATAAAATGAAAAATATTAAATGCCGAAAAACGCCTAAAGTGTTGTCATTTTTTACGTGTTYTTTTTCTGTAATTTAATGTACATACGTTATTTTCATAAGATTTGTAGAACCATTTAGTCATAAAAACAGACAAATTCTGGGTCTTGATGGGTGGTTTATAGAGACTTATAGCAACAGTCTTATATGTTAAGATTGGGCCAATTAAATTGAGCCCAGACCTACCCAACCATGTAAAATTTAAAAACTTTGTTAATTGGATGATGATGGGTTTTAWCGAATGTCTGTTTCAATCTTTTTAGAGGTCCTGTTACACCTGTACCAACAATATAGATCGCCCGCACGAGTATTAAGTAGAACAAAGTATGAAAGTTCATACCATATGTTATATTAAAAGCCTTGCAAATTAAAACAACAAAAAAATGTCTTAAAATGACAAAGTAACACATGAAATTTACTTGAATAGAATCATTCTTCAAAATCGGTTGCCAAATGGGCTAAAAGAGGAGAGCCTAAAACGTYTGTAATTCGGCTAAAGGTTTAAATATATATAATTTGGTTAAAGCTAAAACATGTATACCTTGGCCCCAAAAATTACCTGTTCCATAACTTACATTAAAAACTCTCAGGCACGAACTATTAGACAATATATGAGACAGCTGAAAAGAAATGTTGGACTYGTAATTAAATGGTAGCCCAAGATATGCTAAAGCAAGCCAGCAATGTCCTCCCTTTTTGATGCAAATACAAGAAAAASTTGAGATGCCCCTTAAATAGTTGTATCCTAAAGATAAACAAAATGCCCTTCCTTTCTCACATTTTCTTCTTCTTTTGAGTATATATGCATATGGAGTATATTAAGCACTTGATTTGTCATTTCATTTTATCTTGTATATGTGGTTATGTGGTATATTAAACTGATCTAATTTTGTTTCTAGTGTTATACCAACTCTCTTGCATGTAGGGTGTGAAACAAAACATGTTTATACCATTTGATAGCTTGTTGGCCATATTAAATATCAAATTTGGTTAGTTTACAATATAATGTGAAAAAAAGGGTATGTTAGACATTAAAACCAACCAACCAAACACAGTAAATCCCACTTCAGAGTAGGGTCCCGGGGGAGGGGGGGTGTTGTTGAGAATTGAGATGTACGAATGTAGGTAGACCTTACCTTTATCTCGAACAATAGAGTGATTGTTTCCGTCAAGACCCTTTGACTTGTGCCAGAGTGTAAGAGGGAACAAAGATTAGCCCACAGTGTACATTGAACGAGAAAAWTAAGAAAAAATAGAAAATAATGAATAGGTGCAGTGGAAACATACACCAGGTAACACAGAGCAAGTAAGGCAAAAAATACAACCGTAGCCTAAACTGCCAACCCTCTACCCCCATCCTCTTCAACTCCCTTCTCGTATGCTGTACGTTTATAGGAAAAAAGAAGATTCACTCCTTATTTCGAAATTAGGAGCTAAGATGACCAACATTTTAGAAATAGTAGCTCTCCATGAAAATTACAATAAAAGCATCTCCAACTGATTTTTTGTAATTTATTTATTATAGGAATCACAAGTGAAAATCTCTATAAAAAAAGTTACATATTCAATTCAACTCTAACAGATTCTTTATTTTAGAGAATTTCAACATCAACTATATATTTAAAATGTTTTATAATTTTATTATCCCAATACATTTAAGAAAAAACTTTATATAACAAATTAATAAATAAATCTAATGGGGAAGCATTAACATAACATTTCAGTGTCCTGRATAGAGAGTTTTAGAGAATTCATTTATATTTGGAGTATTCTCTATTTTAGAGAACGGATAAGGGCATCTATTGGAGCAATACAGAGAACAAATTCTCCGTTTTCTCTATTTCAGAGCATCTGTAGGAGATGTTCTAATATTCTTATTTGAACATTTGATGTCTCAAGAAAAATAGTTACTTATTTTTCCATTGTTATCAATAGATTCATTRTTGTTATTAACGTTGATCCATAAAATTTTCATGTCGGTCAATAATAGAAGTTACTSTAGCAGTCTAGCTAATTGTTTGATAAATAGTATTCATATAGCTTTTGTAAAACTATGTACAAAATCAAAACTGTAGTTTTGAGTAGGGGTGTTAACGATCCGAGTCAACGAGTTGTAGACAATTCGAGCTCGACTCGAAAAAATATTACCAGACTCAAGCTCGTATAACTTTTTCACAGTAGGGCTTGAGCTTGAATATTKTTTCAATGTTCGAGGTCGATACTTGTTTATCGGCTCGAACTCGAGGTCTATTAGCTCMCTTATTGGCTCGACTTTAGTAATTTTTATACTTTGATTATATGGTTTATGACCATACGGACATTTTTGGGTCGAAAAAGTGTATCCTCGAATGGCTCGCTCTGCTCAACTTGACTCTAAAAACTTATCGAGCTTTTGGACGAGCYGAGTTGAACATTAGTATTATGGAGCTTGACTCATTAAGTTAACCGAGTTTTAGTGTGTGTTCGAGATCAGCTCGARTAGCTCGTTAAAAATTCGACTTTTTAACACCCCTAGTTTTGAGGAGTAATATAGGAGAACAAACTTCCAGTTTTTAGGAGAAAGCTTCCAAAACGCAAAATGCTAAAACCTGGTCAAAACATTCCTTAATCTGGAAATAAGATTAATCAAAATTCAAACAAGTAGACGCGTCTTGGTCTCTTGGACAAAAAGTCATTAGGAATAGTCTTTTCTAATTTGGATTACACCTGTGAATGATTGAGACTGCTTTCTGTAGTTTCCAATTCTCTTACCATCAACAGTCCAAAGTCCTGCTCCTTTGAACGTAGGGATAGATGAAGGATTCGAACATAGGGATAGCTGAAGGAGATGTTTGCCCGATAAGCGCTTACCAAATCACATTATCTAAGCAGATGAACATTGTAATGACCAAGAATCTTATCCGTTAAGAGCGATGACAAGGACCGAAAATCTTACCCGGTAAGTGAGGGTGACAACTCTTACCTGGTTAGTGCTTACCAAGTAAATTGTTGCATACGATGCCGTTTTGAGGGACTAAAGTCTTACCCTATAAGGTAAGTGATAGGGTTGAATCTTACCGATAAGTGCTTACCAGTTAAGCGTTTGGGTAAACGGCTCTTAAWTCTCGTGTCAAAATGTAAGATTCTAGGTATATTTCTTTTTATCATTTCCCATTGGTGTAAAAATGGTGCAAATGAATAACACAGACAACTTGGAGTTATCGTAGGTGAACCTTAAATTTCGCGTTAGATTTGATGTCCCCATTAGAGTGATCTAGTGTCAAATTTGATGTCTCCATTGGAGATTGTCGTATATCTAGAAATGAAAGCGTTAGCCGTATGTGATTTGATACAATGGAASGAGGGATACGAGTTGTAGAGATGCAATATGTTCATCAAGTCTCGTGAAGCGACAGCTACAAAAGTGATATTGTCATGAATGATTAGAAAGAATAGATTATAACTTAAACTAATAATCCCTATTTTATGGTTTGGACTTTGAACTTGGAAGAATTGCCTACCATTCAAACTACACAGCTTGTAATAGAAATGCAATTAGTGGATTCTTTAAACCGATTTTAACTTATTATCAGTCTTCAATTATTGGTTTAACATGCTAACCAATACTATTCATTAAGTAGCTCTTAGAAAACGACCCCCTTTTTTGCTSTGTCCTTTTGTCAAAAATATGCTATTTTTTATTACGAAAATGTCTATTCGTGATCGCCTTTTGGAACTGCATATGTAATCTATGATTGTGACTTGCATGTGTGCTTTAGGAGTTCTAGATTTCAAACACATTGGTATCAAATAAATAGATGCGAATATGATACAATACTATGTTTGCAGAAGTTGAAGTTAGAAATTTATTTGAATTGAAATCTTTACCAACTAGATTTAGATGTAATAAAACTACTGATCATTCACATAATATGTTATATGTACTGTACCATTTGTCCCTACCTGTACAAACATTTAGACAATTTTCATATAATACAAACATTCACTAATTGTCTACTACAAGTGGCAATTGAGGAACTGTGGACGAGTTGTTAAGGTTGTTAGAGTCGGGCAAATGAATTCAATCAAGTTTTATAAATTTCTCTRTATTATAATTTAGCGAAATTTAAAACAAGAATTTTTAAATTAAAATCAAAATATGTTGTATTAATAATTTAACTTTAGTAAATAAGTCGGTATGGCATGGTATTACTGTGGTATATATAGTTTATCAACCAAGTTCAAATAAAGTTGTTAATGGACAATATGGCCCGATAGACTGTTAAAAAGACCGAGTTCGGACAACCATTTTTTAAAAATGGACGGGCCTAAGAGATGGATAAATCATTGGGGAGGAAATGTTTTTTATATTGTAATAATCGGATTTATTGATATTCTTGGTATGGTAGATGCTATCACACATACAATCATACTTATGAAACAAAAGATATACGTAAAATAGTTTCTTATTGTGAGTTGAATACATATGAAACTAACATATTATAAAACAAACTAGTTGTGTATCCGCGYAATGCGGCGGGAGCCATGAATTTTAACGATTTTGAAGTTTCACTGGTTTTATAAAATAAGATTTAATGATGATATATGGTACACTTGGTCTTTACATATTAATACAATTTGAATAAATAAGAGTTATGGTTCCAATTACAGACTATCGATGAAAAAAATTGTATGACAGTTTAAAATCTAATATATTTAAAATCAAACATATTTAAACAACTCCACAAATGTGTTCGATTTACACCAAGAGTAAAGAACCAAGAAACTTGAGTTTTAAGATAAACACTCAAAATCAATAAAGAAAAATTACAAATTTGATAGATCATAAGTCATGAAAAGACCAAAAAAGATGGATTTTAGAATGAAATTTCAACTACTTACCCTCTTTCTTGTCCAGAAACTTAGATTAAGATTGAATTAATACATGTATATATATATTTCAAAAAAACCCATGAACATATTATACAGAGCCATTTGGACAGCCTAACCCCAAAATATATAGTATATATATAAATAAATAACTATAAAAGTATAAATCGTAAATATAAAAAATATTTTTTACAGTATATATAATATATAATAATATAATTAAGTCAAAAACTATTCAATATTAGACTCATTTCAAAGGTATTAATGAGACGATTATAATGGTRTAACTTGTTAAAATAAAAATGTATTTTTTAAACATGTTTTAATTGATATATGATTATGTATGTTAATTTGATAAATGTTTAAAATGAAATATTTAAAAGTAAAATACGTAAAATAAATTAATTAACTAATTATAGGGGTATAAAGTGTAAATTTAAAATTATAATAAATAAAAAAAAATCGGGTATGAGAGGGTGAGTGTATGTGAGGAGAGGAGGGGGTGAAAAAGTGACTAAAGAGTATCTTGGTCATTTAGTATTTTAAGACTTTTGCTAAATTTGCTTAATAAGATAGTATAGATATATGTTAATTAATACATAGAATACTACACTTAAATGGTAACAAAACCTTAAGGCATAGAAGTTCTCATAGATCTCACAAATTTTAAAGTTTTCAAATAATTAAGCCTACACACACGTATAACATATTTGTGTGTTTGATMATTTGAAAACTTCATAATCTATAAGATCCATTATAAGCTACTAATCTAAGATAATTAATGCATTTTTCAAAAAAAATTCAAAAACCATAGCTCACGAATCTTATAAATTAAGAACTACGTATACATGATCCACCAATTGGTATATAATACATTTATGGATACGAACAAATGATTCGAAGAGATTGACAAAATCATGTTTCGTGTACAATGAAACCCAAGAGTCACATGCAACATGATTTTTCCAACTATATTTTCATTAAAAAACAACAACATTCCCAACTGTAGCAATTTTATATACTACAAAATGCATTTTAATATAGCTTTTTCTAGAACAGAAGTAACCATCACACACGTGTGACGGTCCCACGTGCAGGAACTTTGACCAGTCGTCTGGATGGATATGTCCACGTCCCATATATACATCTTTGCTTATTTTGTGTTAAAGTGAACCCAATTCTAAGGGACATACATGACCTATGCACATACTCTTGTCTACTCTTGTGTTTTATTGCTATTCTAAGTTGTTTGGTTTTTTTGGGAATYGGTGATTATGATGTCACGTGTCCTGAAAATTATAACGATAATGATCAGCTATATCTTGTAACAGTCGGTGAAATGATTGTTATGATAGAGAGTTTGATATCTGATGATGATAAGAACAACACTCAATAATTTCACAACTATATATAGACTATTATGTCACGTCTCTAAAGTAATCATACATATATGTACGTGTGTGTGTGTGTGTGTGTTGTAGATGTTTCGAGAATTTCTGAGAATTTATTATTTCATTAACTATTTCAAGATGAATAACCATAAAATGTCTATGGTTATTATTTACATATGTAAGGACCAATAATCTTATCTAGTAAGAACAACACAARGACCAAGAATCWTATGAGTAAGTGAAAATAACGACTCTTACCACGATTARCACTTACCGCGTTATTATYGCATACAATGYCTTTTTGATGGACCAAAATCTTATCCACTAAGTAAGTGATAGTATTGAATTTTACCGATAAACACTTATCGGGTAAGTGTTTGGTAAACGGTCCCTWAGTTTCTGAAACACAACCAAAAGTTGACTTTTGTTTTGTCATTTTGTAAYATATATTTCATTTGTTAGCGATATAAATTAAGAGATGTATTATATATGYCAGTTCTTGGTTGTAAGACGTGGATCGTTTTCTCTTTTTGATCCTTAATTCGTTCGTTATTGGACCAATTCGCCTTTTTGCTTCAAGACATTGCAAATTGAGTTATACTAAAATTTTTAATGTTTTCTTTAAAGAACAGTAAGTTCGTGTCTCATGAATTTCAAAGGACTTATAATTTATAATCTAAAGGTTATAAAAGTCAATTGACATCATTGGATCATATCGTTCTWGATAGATTTTTGGTTCAAGCTCGACGAGAAAGCAATAAGTTTAAGTGTAACAACTGTAAAACTTYRTCACCCATTTTTATAGCTTMTTTTCTCTTAATTTYTARGTCATTGGTGATGAACAATATTGACAATAATAAATGTGATTGRAAWAAAAAACTGTTWGGTATCATATAATATAATGCRAYCGATTTAAACTCAAATATGTATTCCCATWTTTATTTYCCTRTTCAACAAAYAATCCCTGAATTTTAGCCGATGGTTTTCATTATTATAAAAGTTAGTTCTTTTATCTGATGATTCATAATAATTACTTCTTTTATCTTAAAATAAGTGTCTTAATTTCACCACATTTGGCAGATGCAATTCCTAGATGTAGTTGGATGCGATTATCGATGAAAGCATAGAAGGATCTCCTGTCAATAGTCACAGTGAATTACACTATTTTTGGTAACAAGTGTTGAATTTCAAAATCAAGTGTGTATTTTTTTATTATACGGAGAACATTTATAATTAAGTTCAAATATTTTCTTTTTGTTGATTAAMATTTTATTTTTTATTTTAGACAATTATTTTGGTAGGAAAAGAAATACTTAAATTTTAACAATTTTAATTTTGATATATAAGTTTCATAAATAARTAATAAAATAATATTAGAAAAAGAAAATATTTAGATTAAAAAGCAAAATGGGGGTCGTGCGGGTGGTAAAGTTGCATTGATGATGTTCCACTCGTGCGGCATGTCCCCCTCATAGTACCTGTTTCCCGGCCCCACTCCTGCGGCATGCTCAACCCAAACCAATTATTATTAATTCTAATCATTTTTTTTAATAAAATCATAATAATTTGGTCATAAATGTAAACTATTGAAATAGAATATAAAATTATATGAATAATCATTAGGTCTTTGGTTTACAAAATGTTTTTGGATAAAATGATATCGATCAAAAATTTGATTTTAAAAGAATTGGACTAAAGTTTTTTTTAGGTTCGAATGTTTGTTTGGTTGACATAYATTAGAATTGGAATGAAATATGTCTGTTTGGTTCATATAATGTAGTTTTGGAATTGAAATGAAATATTGGTAAATGACCAAAATACCTTATTTTYAAAAAGTTTGAAACCGAAATCCAACTACTGTGCTTGAGGTGGTTGAGAACAATGGTTCGGTGGTGGTCGGTGATGGTTCAGATTGGTGATATTTGGCGGTGGTCGATGGTGGTTGGCGATGGTTCAGAACAGTGGTGGTTGACGGTGGTTCAGATTGGCGACGGTGGTTCTGATCTGTGGTGGTCGGCAGTGGTTCAGATCGATGGTCGGCGGTTGTTCAAATCAAGTAAGAAAGATAGGGATAATTTTATATTTTTTGGAAAATGGGATGAAATGAAATTGAATTCCTTCTCAATTGTGATGGAATGACCAAATCCATGAATGGTTGAATGTGTGAAATTCAGTTCCATTTCATAGGTAAACCAAATGCTGAATGAAATTTGGTCAATGAAATTGATAATTCCAATTCTTTCGATTTCTATTGGAATCATGCAAGCCAAATGCCCCCTTAGCACCTTTTTATCGAACATGAAACTCTCGTCATTTCCATAAATATCACAATTGATTGGATTGCATTGGTTGTACAAATGAACATGGTTGCATTTGAAATATACCCTATATATATAAAAAATAAAAGGTTCGGTTGTACTGATCTAAATTAAAGAAAAACGTAATGTGGTTAAATACATATTTATTTACATTAAAATCAGATTAAATCATTTATTTAAAATATAAAAATTAAATTTGTCTGTGATAATATTTGATAAATTCAATAAGTGTTAAAATAAAACATGTTGGTTTTTAATTATGAACATGAAGAGACAAACGAGATGTTTACATGTGTGTTTCAAAAATCATTTTTTAATTATCGTTTCATAATAATTAGTTAATTGTTAAATAATCAAATTAATTTGGATAATTAATTATTACAAAAAAACATTTATCAAAATTAAAATTAAAATAACTTATCTATTCCATCTGTTAATAATAATTTTTTAAATGCTCAACGATATAAAAAATGAAATTATTATATATATAATATAGGGTTGAGTTCACGTGAGACCAGTCTGTTTTCGTGAGACCCGTGAGACCACATTTTTACACGTAACCTTCATAGCAAAAACACTGTGAAGGTTTTAAAGTCACCTTCACAGCATTTTGCTGTGAAGTTTCAAGTGTAAAATGTTGGTCTCATGGGTCTCATGAAAACAGGCTGGTCTCACATGATCCCAAGTCTATATAATTTCGAGTAGCAATGTAAATAAAAACTTAAATACAACCACATCTTTTTTATAATTAACAATTAATATCATATAAAATAATTTTTAAACAAATATCCAAACACCCTTAAAACATCACATACTCATTAAAAAAAGAAACAAACAATTTTATATGTATTATAAACGAAGGTTGAAACATAAACGCTAAATATTTAAGAAAACAAAAAAACGTTGTTACTATACAAAATTACATATGATTTTATGTAAAAACGTCAAAAAAAAAAATGGAAAAAGATGACTTTTGAACTTGTATGATTTTGTACGTAAATATATATATATATATATATATATATGTGTGTGTGTGTGTGTGTGTGTGTGAATCATATATGATTTTGTATTTTAACAATTCTGATTTGAACCTGCGAATATGTATAGTAATGATATATTAGTGAATGATTAATTAATTGTTGGTTAAGAGACAAASAAACATAGCTTTGTTGTGATCCACTTTAATCAAAAGGGTATATAATCGTTTGTTAATATTTGCCAAAAACTTAATTAAAAATAAATTAGGGTATRTGTTTGGAATTGGATGAAGACAGCCTAACACCACCTCAACTCCATCATCATTGTCCCACTTCCGTACCATTTTCCCAACTCACCATACTCCTCTACTACATTACATATATGTATTACAGTAATAGCATATATATATATATATATACATATATATATATATGTATATGATAAACGTATATATATATATATATATAAATGTATATACTAGTTACTAAAAAAAGACAGGTTACCTTTCAAAAAAGCACATTGAAATCTTGCATCATTTTCAATCAAACTACTTTCGTATATATATATATATATATGGAAGAAGTAATTAATTAATGGTCCTATATATATGATCTCTATCTTTAATTATTATCATTTATATTTGAATTATTGATGGGCATCATCTACGTATTTTAAACAAGCTCATGAAATTTCCATGAAGGTTCTTTAAGCATTGTAAGATGAGAATCGTTGATGATTGATCGATCAAATAACCTACTCTCAATCACTTTTATCATAATTTTATTCTTTAATACCGTTTAGTTCTATCATAAGCAATGAAACTTTTATAACTCGTTTATTCATGTGCTTCTSATAATGTCATAAATAATATACATATAAAGCAACCCAAGTTGATAACATTTATGCATTCTAACTTATGATATATTAATACAAATATATATATATACACACACTTGGGATCACGTGAGACCAACATGTTTACGTGAGACCCGTGAGACTACTTTTTTACACTTGAAACTTCATAGTAAAAATGTTTCAAATACGCTTAAGCTTCCTAATTTGGGGGATTAATTACCATAATCTTTCCTAGGAATAGCTTCTACGACGATAGATAGGGGTCAGGTTTGTTTGGCATCTATGCCCCCTCCCCTCCAAATAGTATGGGAACCTTTTTCAGCTCATACTGCTCACACTCCTAGATCTTCACGGCACCTCCTCGGCTCCTCCAACATAGTGTGAGCTGGGAGTAGCTTCGAAAAGCGGGGCCTACTTTAAATAAGTAATGAGCTTTCAACAACGTTAACAACACTACGAAAAAAGTAAACTATGGTTGTCCATTGATCTAATCATAGGTGAAATCCAACACCCTCTCTACTCCTTTCCTTACCCTTTCTAAGCTCTTGGATCCTAGCCTGCGGCTCTTTAGGCTTCGTTATCGCTCATGATTGGTATATGGATCTCTCTATGTATATAGTGGTCAACCTTCTACAAAAGCGATTAGCATACATATATATAGCCCTTCACAATCATAAATTTACAACCAAGAAGATCTTATTAATTAGATACTGATCATTAAAAGGAAAACTTTATTATATGAAAATTCCTAAACTTACATATATTAATTTCATATGCTACGTCATTCACAACATCGAATAAATTAGCTGATAAGAGAACMAAAAGTAAATCAAATATTCAAATGTATTTGATAATAAAGACTATAAAACCAAAGCATTGAACTTATTCCGATTTTCATTGTTCCTTATAAGTATAAGTTTGTAACCAGAAAAATCAGAATGGATTAGTAGTTTTGTACTACAAACACACACTTATATTATTATTGGGTAAAGTTGATGAAATTAAAGATTAATAAGTTGAAATTGAAACCCCTTTACATCATTATTTATAAAGTTGATTTATTATATATTATAATAATTAATAATTAATAATTAATTAATACCACCATTAGTTAATTAATTAATTCTTTGTGTCTCCAAGATCACTCACTAACTCTCATTCTGGCCAATTAAAGTGGCCAACAAGTACACATGACYCAAAGCTATCCTTCCATGGAAGTACTCTGTAAGATCACTCACTAATGCCTTCCAGAAAATAATATTCATGCCATCCCAAAAAACTAAAAAGAAATTGTCTAAAATTATCAATTTTTTATGTGTCTACTAATTATTTTTCTTTTGGGTTTAAACAAATGTCACTACTTTCGTTATTTCGTAATATCTAGTTCTGTAAGCTATCTAAAATGCAAAAAAATAAATAATCAAATTCAACACAAATCTCCAATTGCAACGGTAAACTGATTGAATTTGTTTTTTTGTCTTTTAACTAATGTTGCGGACTTGAATATTATGCAATTAGTGACAATTGGGTAAATCCATAAGATAAATAATTAGGAGACCAATTTAAGTGTTGAAATGGTCATTTGAGTCAATTTCCCAAAATTAAACCCTAACAAATACCACAAATATATCAACAAACAGATCACAAAACGAAATGTGTATAAAAACGCCAAGAAAAAACTTCGAATTAAAGAGGTCAATTACATTTCATCCCAAAATGATAGATACGCCTTTACCAACATATATGATATATGTGTGTGTGCTTCCATATATATATATAGAGAGAGAGAGAGAGTGTGTGTGTGTTTGTTTCAAATACAACACATTGTATTTGTACAACCAATGCAACACATTATATTAAGATATTTATGGAAATGATGAGAGTTCATTTATTATGATTTGAATATTTATGAAAGATGAATATGGTTCATTAATTATAATCGATACTTTATATTAGAAAACAATCAAAACTTCTATGAACTCACATATTAATCAAATGAAATGGACGGTTGAGATTTGATTGTATTGGTTGTACAAATGTCAAGGGTTGTATAATAATCAACCTCTCTCTCTCTCTCTCTCTATATATATATATATATATATATATATATACACACACACGCGTACGTACCTACATATATAGAAAAAGGGTCCAAACCCATATATGCACACACACATATCCATACCCATATATACATATATGTATAATAAATGTTGGTGGGYATATATTAGTGACAGAAGAAAGTTTGGCAAATGATTAATGATAAATTATTGGAGTTTTAAATATTATTTTAGCAATGAATTAATAGAGCATAAACTCGACAAGGATGATCTGAAACATTTAARATATTTATTTAAAGAGAGATCTTTTTTCCTTTTCTTTAATTTAATCTTTTTTAAATGGGTTTCATCGATCCCATGCCCATTTTACACGACCTAAAACAAATGTGAATATATATACATATATATGTATTAAATAATTTACATATATTAATAAACACTAGAATTAAATGTTATATCTAAATTAAAATGTGTTTTAAAATCAAGATTTATTGGGTTTCTATAA
>NC_037532.1:1836053-1838553 GCF_001531365.2 Cynara cardunculus var. scolymus | reverse complement strand
CTATGTGCTTTTGGAYATGTTGTATCACATGTGAACTTACTCCAACAATCACATGTGAATTTACTTMTATAATCATATGTGATCTTAATTAATACTTTTGGCCTTCTCATAAATTGACCATCTTCTCGTTTAATTAACCTCCCCAGCTGATGTGATGATGTATTTTACCAAATTGACGATCGATTAAGTTGGATAAACACAACTATAACATATAACCATTTGATCAATGGTTATGTAACAGGGTCGAAATTAATTATGAAGAACCGATCAATCCGACATTACCTATTGATAATCACTTGAATCAGGTCCTATACATTTCCTTCATTTGCATATGACATCAACACTAGCTACCATGAAGTCTCTTCGTCAACGACTTGTTATAAGCACTGACCGTGTTGAACTTTATGACGTGTTTCGTGCTTATTTAGTCTCCACCACGTCGTGGTTACCAAGTCATTTCGGGACATCAGCGTACACCATTCTCGTGCTTTTATCGTTAAGACAAATTAAAACCAAATGTGCTCATAATTTCTCATAAAAAAAGGTGTTTTATCTGATTTGTAAGCAAACGTTAAAATAGATTAAATTTTATGACATTAAAATACCATTACAACACAATCATTGAAAAGTAAAAGAAAAGGCTTACAAGACACACTTTTTACTTGCAGCTGAAAAGTTTGAAAATGGTGGTCGAATCCGTAGCTATTTTTATGTATATTCTTTGGCTTCTAGAAGTTGTAACGGTTAATTTATAGGTTACGGAGCGTAGTTTGTAATTTATGATAATCGTAAGATYTAACGTAAGAATTCATTTGAGATAATTAAAGATATTTTTAAACTAGTAATAAGGRTAAATTAGTAATTTTMTTTTTTTGATGATAACCGAGCTAGCAAATTAAAATTTGGTAACATTCTATTCCATTAATCCATTCGTCCAATTTCTATATTTGTATCAATTTTTTTTCCCTCATATCTTATTGATTTAGTCAACCTTAATACCTATYAACATTGGGTATCACAGTGTGTATSACAAYGTGTATCTCAGGRTATCACATCATGTATAGAGTAGGTATCAATGAGTATATAAAGATGATAGTCATAATTAATGTATCACAACTTGTATACAACATATATCATAATGTAATGTTCAGGCCAGAGGAGAGAGGAGAGAGAAGATGCGAGAGATAAGACTTGTAAAATATCCAAAATATGCTTGAAAATTAATTTTAAATCAAAATTATCAAAAATATAAATTTTCTAATTTATAATTTGATTTGTGGTTTAGATTAGATCTCATGATCATCACAAATTACCAAGTTTTCCCATAAATGACCCAATACACATACACATACACACACACACACACACACATATATATATATATGACAATGATCAAATGAGAACCATACACTAAAAGATTATAAACTCACAAGAACCGATACAAAAATACTTCTTTACGTTATTTTTTCCATCAAATTCTATAATTTAAACTACTCTTTCATATATGTTTGTGTTCGTATAATGAAAAAAATCCATGTGAAAACTTTTTTTTATCCACATAATTAAATAAAATTCAAATGATATGTAATATTAATATTGTCTTAAATCCTACCGTTTGATGAAAAAAAAAATCATATAAAAAAATATTTTTTAATTTTTTTATAAGTTTATAATATTTTTTTAATTCTCGTTTAATTAATTTGCCTCTGTATATTTATAAGGGAAACACGTGCAGTAAGAAGGCGTATCAGTTTTTTATACCTAATATATAATAATATTTAACCATTTAAAATGATTATTTGTGTTTTTGGGCCCAGCCCCATACAGAAATAAAGCCCATTTAGCCCAAATTTACTTCGTGTGTCTCTAGGGAAATTATATAAAAATCCAATATATTTTTTCGATTTTGTGTAATTATGTTATTAAACAGTTTTTTTTATCAAATAAATTCTTTGAATTTCTAAAAAATATTAAATAGATAATTTTAATCTATTAGAAGTATATTCGTACAATGGATTGAGATAAATCTCAATTTGAAGGTTTCGTTTTAGTCTATGTCAATATTATACTGGATAGCGGTTTTATTTTAAATATAAAAAATCTAAAATATATTTAGGATAATTATTGAATTCTAACAAAATACTAACTATTATCTTTATAAAAAAATTATATTATTAAACCAAAAATAAATTACTTCATTATTAAATCTAACTTAAATTATAATAAAAAGTTGAATTAAAGAAATTACACCAAAAAATATGAACTTTTAAATATTTAATTTGATATTGAAATTGATACATTTTTTTAAATTTATATTTTATTTAAAAAATAAAAAACATTATCGTGTTTTCAATACACGTAAAATCGCATTATAACATCTACGAAGATAAAATAAAATGAAATATTAAAATCGAGATGTATCTCGCTGTATAATTAACGTGAGTACCTTTCTAGTATATATATATATATATATATATATATATATATATATATATATATA
>NC_037532.1:1835382-1836004 GCF_001531365.2 Cynara cardunculus var. scolymus | reverse complement strand
TTCAGTTTTATAGATCAAAATAATCTATCCCAATTGGTTTTTCTTTAAAATGCATAATATTTATGATCCATTTACTAGTTTTATACACGTACACTTAATCAATCCACAAACGAACATTTTTCTATTTTCTAAAATCATGCATTAAACAATTCCATCATTACTTCGTAAGACGTAAAACTTTAAACAACCCCTTAATTAATCATCCAAACAAACATTGTTTTGAAAGCATCGAGATGAATATACACTTTATGCACTCGTGTAAGAACAATATAAAGAAATGGGAATTATGTGTGTTGTCGAATATTATTATTAAAGATAGSATAAAATATTAATTAAATAAGTGAAAATAATTGGGGTTATAAAATTTTAAAAAAAAAATGAAATAAAGGTAGTAAACCAATGATGTGCATTCAATCAAGGGGACATTTTGTCTATATATTTGGTGTTGTAATAACTTATAAAGGTTACAAGGGGTTAAATTAGGTGAACCTACTTATTAGCCCCTTAAACACAAGACATGTGGGACCATTTTTATCTTTTCTTTATTCTTTTTTACTTTCCGTCCAAACAAAAATCTAACTATAAATTAATAAATTTGTACTGATTTTAGATCATTTGTGAT
>NC_037532.1:1831878-1834035 GCF_001531365.2 Cynara cardunculus var. scolymus | reverse complement strand
AATATTGTGATTTATAGAGAAGTTAATTAGTTAATGTATATGGTTAACTAGGGACGAGCATGAACGGTAAAATAATTAGCTGAAAATGGTGTCAATAAGATTGATCAGTTTTACATATTTGATACAAATTTATATTTTTTGGGAATTAGGGGCCGTTTACAAAACGCTTATCTGGATAAGCATTTATCAAGTCACATTACCTTACCAGATGAATATGGTAAAGACAAAAAATATTACCTGGTAAGAGGAGACAAGGACCGAGAGTCTTATCCGGTAAGTGAGGACGGCGACTCTTACTATGGTAAGCACTTACTGGGTAATTTGTTACATACGATGCTGTTTTGATGGACTAAAGCCTTGCCCGGTAAGTAAGTGGTAGTGTTAAATTTTATCGATAAGCACTTACCGAGTAAGTATTTGGTAAACAGCCCCTTAGTTGGAAAATGTTTGTATCTTTTTCTACTGGGAATTCAAAAAAAAAAATTGTGGGCAGTGGTTTGGTTAAGGGAACCCACTGAAGCCGTAGCGAAAGCGAGTCTTGGAGCTTTATAGGGTTTTTCTGTCCAGATGCAGGTAGTCCGTAGTTATGTAGATAATGTGATTAAAACTGGGTTGAAAAATGTGATTTATATAATTAAGCAAATATAAATATGNTCTGTCCAGATGCAGGTAGTCCGTAGTTATGTAGATAATGTGATTAAAACTGGGTTGAAAAATGTGATTTATATAATTAAGCAAATATAAATATGYGATTGGAGCTACGAAATAGTTATTAAATCGTTAGCATCGCATAGAAACAGTTTTCCTGTAATAGCTAATAAAGAGGGTCGTTTAGGGATATGACCTAAAGTCCATGAATTTAATTAAAAATCTCACTTAATGTTATGCACCTAAATATCCCCTGATAAACATGCGAATGAATGAAAAAGAACCCTGAAAGTGGAGGTGATCATTAATATTTGAGCAAATAACWCGGATCGGGTTCCTCAAACGAATTAATTACAGCTACGGTCATTTTGATTTCACTTTTGTTACGGATGAAGTATGTTCCTCTAACTCCGTTGGATCTGTGTCCGTTAAATCCCTCTCGTTATGAGCAATAGACAAAACCTCTATCTTTCCACCATTTGTTAAATCAAAACTACAAACGTAAATTATTTTAGATCAGACGAGTTTAAGAAAATTAAAAGCTTATATGAACATCTTACTTAAATTTATCATATTATTTATTTCTATTGTATAGTTCGAGGTCTTAGAAACACGTGCTTAGTATGAAATTACGTATCTAACCCTTAAAAAGTCAATTATTAACCATTTTTCTAAGCATGGGGTACAATAATTTATGCTAAATTTCAACATTCCAACAATAAATAAAAAGGATTTAACTTTCACTCTACACCTATAAATTATAATTAACCCAACAAAAAAAATTAAGTTACACTTCTTTTAACAACCTTTGAATTATTTTATATTTGAAAAAGAGTTTGTGATTTTATTTTTATTATTATAAAATACAGTATTATCACCTGAAACTTCTCCAAACCAATGTATTTAAATATATAGAAGGGTATTTGTAAAATACAGCGAGATAAATCTCGAATTTATTGTTTCAGTTTCTTCTTTGTCAATTGATATAATACCGTTTTATATGGTTTTGAGAAAATGATAATGCTTTTATTTTTAAATAAAATATAAATTTAAAAAAAAATATCAGTATTAATATCAAATCAACTATTTAAAAGTTTTCGTTTTTTGTGTAATTTCTTTGATTCAATTTTTTTATAATAATTTAATTTAGGTCTAATAGTAAATTATTTTTTTAATAATATAATTTTTTGTAAAGAAAATAATTAAGTATTTTATTAGTTTAATAACGAATCAATTTATTTTTCATTTAATAATATAATTTTTTATAAAAACAATAGTTAAATATTTTATTATAACTCAACGATTATCCTAATTATATTTTTAGACTTTTTATATTTAAAATATGATGTTTATCATGCATATTATTATGTTTATCGATCTGCAGTTAATTATACGAATTCAAAAATTGAGGTTTAATAAGTTATACGTATACACAATTTACTTATAATCGTGAATTTTAAATAATATATATAAATAAACAATATTTCATGTATAAAAAATAGTTTTTAA
>NC_037532.1:1823868-1831787 GCF_001531365.2 Cynara cardunculus var. scolymus | reverse complement strand
TAATATTATATATATAATATTATATATATATATATATATATATAATCTTGATTTTGATTGCAGTTTATATTGTTATTAGATTATTTTTAACCATTTAACATATAATTTAACATTTTTTAATTGTATAAAATTAGAGAAGAAAATGAAATACAAAAAGGGGTGGGCTAAATGCACCCCTATGCATTGCTTAATGCACTCCTACCATGAATTTCTTCCTCATACACATCAACATCAATGTATGCTTTTTACATTCTCAATGCTTGAAATGACCTGATTTTGACATGAAGGGGGTGCCATTAGCACTCCCATACAAAAAATGGTGGGGAGTGCTAATGACACCCCCTTTCATATCAGAATCAGGTCATTTCAAGAATTGGGAATGTAAAAAACATACATTGATGTTGATGTGTGTGAAGAAGAAATTCATGGTAGGGGTGCATTAAGCAATGCATAGGGATGCATTTAGCCCACCCAAAATGGTTTGCATATTTTAGTGATTCCAACGCGGGATCCAATCCAACAGATGGATCATGAAATTTTAAGACGACCCAAAATTCGAGGGTTTCTCCCTCAAAAAGTCAACTTGGTTTTTTGCTCCTCCTAATTAAAATTAATATTAATATTTATATTTAATTAATTCTTTTTCCAAATATTTATATCCATTTTCAATTACTAAAATCATCCTATTTAATTTATGAGATTTGATAGAAATTGAAATTGAATTTAACTGAAATCTCGTGAATATTGGATTTAGAAATTTTACGAGTAATTGATCGTATTTCACGGAATTTTATATCATTAGTATATAACAATGTTTTGAAATATGTTAAAAACTGATTAAATAAGAAAAGTGATTCTGTTTTTTTTATTTATAAATTTACGCTTTATGTAATTAAAATCAATCCTTATGCCGAATCCAAATTCATCAAAAACATTACATCAAACCAAACTTCTCCTGAATGTCAAATGTATTACTGGGTGTTACTTATCTTATCAAGTGAGCATTCAAAAAGTCGAGAATCTTATCTGATAAGACGGTTTATCCAGTTAGTCACTTTGTTTGCGAATGAGACGGTTGCCAACGATCCATTTCGATGGATGAGATTATTGCGTGATAAAGTAAGTGGAGGTACACATACTAGTGGTTCTTGATGGTAAGGGTGAAAAAGAAAATGTTAATTATATAATTATATCTTTTATGGTACTATTTAATTTAAAAAAATACATGTTTTTGAAATGCAACTTAAATCATTGGTAGATTAATTCAAACTCATGATAACTAGAAATCATCAAGATCCAAAAGAGCCAAGTAAAGTCCACCAAAAGTTGTCAAATTTAGGGTTTCCACCATGATCAGTGGATCAAGAAGCTTATCCAAGATCGATGTTTTCTACTCTCTAATTTCTAATCCCATCTCTAACTTAACTTTGTATACATACATCAATTGCAAACATCATACATATGATCACAAGATCAAACTGTAGCTAGCCACATTTATATATATATAATATCAGTTCCTCATCATTCTAACAGCAAGTTCTTGAAGCTCACCCAAATCACTATCAGAAAGTCTCTTTTTGTTACTGTAAACGGCTGCTGCAGGTTGAAATGAAAACCCATGATCATGATGATGATCATCATCTCTACTTTGAATCTCTTGCATCCCCATATTCCCTTCATTGTTGTGATCAATGGATTCCATTGAACTTTGTGGTGATATGTTGCAGTTCATAAAATTTCCAGTACCATTCATGTAATCCTGATACGCCATTGCTCCTGCAGCCATGTTTGCAGACCATTGGTTTTCAAGATTTCTTGAGTCCATGTACCCTTGTGCTGCCATCTGAGCTTTTACTTGCATCAATTGTGCTTGTAAGCATGCAACCTGAATATATATGATTCATTAAATTGGTTAAAATTAATTGGTCCTTAAAAGGAATCATGGTTCATGAATGAAATAACCAAGAATTTCTATTTTCTTTTGTTAACCATGGGTACTATCAGGGTTACAAAATCTTGAACATAACAGTCAAGAAAATCTCAGTAACCCTAAGAGAATCGAACCAACAACCTATAGGACTAGCCTTAATTTGTCATATTCATAAGGAATATGGACGTGTTATTCATGATGAATATTCATCTTTGAAGGACACTAATCAATTTTGGGTTTCTATGTATATATGTATGTAAGTATGTATACCTGCTGTTGTAAGGCAAATATATGGGAAACACATCCATAAACAGGATCTCTGATCCTAGCTTGAGCTTCATAAGCAATTGTGACCACCGTCTCACAGCGATCAGCCACAGCCACATGATGCAGCAATTTAGAAACATTGCTGGCACCGAACACCTTGTGAATGGCGGCAAACCGAGCCGGGCCTTGCTCGGAGCAGAAATAGGGTGCAAAGATGCAGTCAGCAGTACATTTTCTTCTAAGAAACTTGCATGCACCACAAGGAGAACCAGTAGTTCCTGCAACAGTCGCCATGAAAGCAGTCGATCTCAAATTAAGTGTGAATGTATGAAGGAAGAAGAAGGGGTGCAGGCTGGGGCACACGGGGGGACTAGAAAATGGTGAAAAAAGAGGGTTTTTTAAAGGAAGGAAAGGGAGACAAAGAAGGTCTGTATGTAGGGTTGTAAGGAGACAAGTAGTAATGGCTTATGCAAATTTGGAATGGCTTTCTTTTATTGTGCTTTAATTTTATTAATTAACACAATCACATTTAATATACTTTCATGCCCTTTTCYATTGGCTCCTTATATTCATTACCATTCTTAAATCTTCTTTGACTTTGACTCGTATCAAACCAACATCTATACTCTCTTTGATTGTTTATTTTTTCTTACTAACTGGATATCTAACCCGCTATGCATGCGAGCCGATTAATCTCAGAACGACCATCTGCTTTGCAGATAGTCCGAAGTCACCGCATTTGAATCTCCGTGGTCACAAGGGGATTTTTATTACTCCTTGAATTTGAATATGGAACCTCCTGGTACTTTTGACATTTGGAGCCCTCTTTTGAATAAGTATGTTTTTTAAGTCGGGCAAGTTTGGACAAAACACTTTTTATATCATTAAGTCGTTACTAAATAATCATGTATATCTGACCGAATAAATTGTGGATCTCATTAAGCTTATTAAGCTGGTAGCAAAGAGAACCTACATCTATCATGAGGCAAGAAATGATATATGTTCAAGATGAAGGATCGTATGGGAAAAATAAAAAATGATATGGACCATTGATCACTTTTAATCTCATTCTCACCCTATGATTTTGCACTTCTCATGGAAATTGATCCGGTGTGTTGGTGCATCTCATTGATCCAAAAATGGTGGAAACACCTTCTCATCATAATTTTCATTCTCACATGAATCCAACCTACATTTTCAATATGTACCCTTTTTCACTTTGATTGTTCCAAAATAAATGTCCATGTTTTATTTAGTTTTATTTCATAATAAATGTTTAGATTCAAAATCTTTAATAAATGTGCATGTCTAAAAATACACGTCCCTCTTATTATAAACACATATTTTGAAATAAAGACAGTGACATATACATATATAAAAACATAGATTTAAAACAATATAAAAAACTCCAAATAATGTATAAAATACAGAAACTTCATATCTAAGATAATTCATAACTGTTGATAATTTTGAACTTACCCAATTTAACCTAAAAATGCAAAAATCTATAGGGTTCAAGGAGATTTAAAATCAAGGCATCACACAAAAAGTTACGGATCCAACAATAGCCTATTTGTGTGCACATTTTTTAAGTATATAATATTTATATATGTTAAATGTAACAAATAAACTTACACACCCTTCTAATCTTTGATGAGGTTTGAACTTCTGACTTCTTAAAAGGCCAAATACTACGATACCGTTAAACGAAAGATCCTTTGTACAATCAATAATTTTTTTGTGTTAACTTATAATTGCGAATTCTTCAATCGGGTTTAAAATCGTAATTATTTAAAGTTGATATGTTTTATTTGTATGTTATTTTTGCATACCTAATGTTACATATACAAATTATATTTATATCGTTATTATTATTATTTAATTTTAATTGCAATTATCGATCTTTTTCTTCAAAAAATATTTTATATTAACAAATGTAAGAATAAATATTATTTATTTGAGATTTAAATTTTGGGTATAAAATATTCATATCATATGAACATGATGACAGATGAAGGTTCGTTATATTTTTTACAGAAATTATGAAATAAATATCAGTTAAAAAATATATATATATATAAAATGACGTATAAATACAAAATGATGAGTATATTTCATACTTACCGTCTTGGAAATAAGAAAGTATACTTTTGATTTTGACATTTAGTCAATATCAAATTACAATAAATAACAACGCATATTATTGTATTTTAATGTGTTCATCAAACTTTCAAAACCGTTATAAAATTATCATATTTTATAAAAAAAAATATTATTTTATGTAATTTTAACAAAAATATATGAAACATGTTAAACTTAAATAGTTTTTTGTAACGACAATTTATTAAAAATGTATAATGGTATTTATAATAACTTTTAATATTTAAATTTTATTATCGATATTTGAATTCTAATAATAAATTATGAAATTAGAAATAAATTAAAAATGCATTGTTTTTCATTTATAATATGCCATTTAATCGATTATATTCACCGTCTTGTTTCAAACCAAATTTGATTAAAACGTGTTATTTATTTTAAAGGTTAAAATACAAACATTTAAATAAAAAAATTCATAGATTTAATTGTTTAATTTTGTTAGATTAATTTTTTTTATTTTATGATATTATTTTTTAAAAAAATAAACAAACGTGCCTATTAGATTTAATTATTACGAAAATAAAAAAAATGCAATAAAATTTGATGTAAATAATATTTTCCTTTTCTCAATTAATATAATAAATTATAAAAATCAGAGATACATATTAATTAACTTTTAGACAATCATATCTATTTAATGTTACGAACATTTTTTCCCACAATCATCTTAAAGATAAACAATTTTCTATTATTTATTGATTTTGATCAGTAAAATACAGATCTTGTAACATTTGATAATAAAGATAATAACATAAATATTACAAAATTAACATACCACTTATCAAAATAATTAAGAAATATAAACTATTATGACTTTGTTTTATTAAATTTTTTTTTTTGAAATTTTGTTATATCAATTTTTTTTTTTTTTGAGATTTTGTTAATTTACTTGAAACAAAATAAATTTGGTATAGTATATGATCGTTTGGTTTAGCCAGCGAGACGAAAATAAAAATAAATATTTTTATTTTCATTAATTACTAATTAATACATTGTAACTTAACATCTTTTATATAAGAACAATTAGAATCATGTGAGACCAAGAGTTTTTCATGAGACCCGTAAGATCAATTCTTAATCCTTGAATTAGATCTACAAYCTGAACATTTATAATCATAAAATTGTCACGAGACTTTCAATARWMACAAAATTKTCACCGTACAACTTTAGACCATTWAATAATTAGCTTATAAAGTTGATCAATAAACATAAATTAGTCTTACGRGTCTMACGAGAACCCAACCCAATAATTGTTAAATTTATTTATTATGCTTTTATTAAAAAAGAAAAGATAATGGAGCAGTCGTGCGTAATTGAAAGTGTGGTGGGTCCAATTTTTAATAGTTTGATTTTAGAAGGATGTTTAAATAAATATTTTTCCGCCGAACGCCGCACCTGGGAACTGCTGYTGTTTGTCGTTTCCCCACTTTTGACACGTGTATATAACTCCACCATCATGTTTCATTCAGTGACATCATTGGTCCCACTGGTTTACCTCAAATTTAYATTTAGTCCCTCAAAYGTAGAGGGCGGGATGAMCCGTCCTGTCCTGTMCGTCCCGYTAGAAAAGCGGGTTTGRATTATCATTCTCGAAGAAATGRAAGAGTYTGRATTRATTTATTAAAATTAATGGACGGATATGRGCAATGAAAAAAAATATTTGGKTATTAATATTTTTATAATAATTAACTTTTATAATTAAAATTTACAAGTAAAATTGAAAATTCTTAAATCTTATCAATTCTTGTTTAATTATGACTTATGATAATAATATTTTTTAAAGATCTTAAATTTGAAAATACAATTACCTCAATTGATCAATTATTTATTATCTCATTTAGTCATTTGTTTTATCGATATATTCATATTTAGCGAAACAATTTCTTTCTAGAGTATGTATATTGTAATGTATTTATGTCAAATTTTAAGTTGGAAAAATTATTATGTATTTTGAATTATTTTACATAACTTGTGATTTTATATATGTTCTGTTTTCATAAAAATATAACAAGATTTTTAAGCTCGTTAGTCCGTAGGCAACCCCAAACCATTTGTAGGRTGGGTATAGGTAAGTTCTCAAGCCCGTAAAAAACGCGCTTAGTTTTACCATATTATGTCCATTGGACAAAAAGAATAAGTCTCGTTCGGGGTCCGACCCAAGCCCGTAAATGATCAGCTCTACTCGAATGTACTAAGTATATTGATAGTTGTTTTTAAYTATTTACTTTTTATAACATCTTTGGTACCTAAACTTAAATAGTTAAATGAGGTMTGTTAAAAGAGATTTACAGCCACTAAAACTACTGGCTAACCAGATATCTTTTAGATTTAAACTTACTCTTTAACTTATTTATATTGCTTTGAAAAATGGTTAAATGACAATTTTAATTTTAATTCATGCAATTTATTACTTTTACKTTTGTTCAAAAAGATTATTAATTAGTTATTCATGTTAAATTATATATCAATTAAATTTTCATATTTATATTGAGGCAAAAAAGCATAACATATATACTTTAACAAGATCATTTGATCAATAATAATAATAATAATAATAATAATAAAACTGTTAAATTTTATTGAACGTGAACAACTTAAACAGATTAACAAAACATGACATGATATGAATATAAAAAATACCGAGCCTTACATTGGATACATATATTACCTTTAAATACTAAATAAAACTGATATAAAAATATCTAAGCATATATGATTTATTAACTAAGGAGGTGTTTGGTTCAAACAAATGAAAATGAAAATGACATGAAATGAAAATGAGAATGAATTCTCATCCTTTTGGTTTAATCTGGAATGAAAATTTGGGTTTACGGGGGAATGAGCTCATTATATCATGTAAAAACAAATAGCTTCTTTTATTTTATTTTCATTGATTATTGCTTAATACCTCTGACCAAACATCTTCTAAATACCTTAATAAAGTATTAGAAGCATTCAAAGATTAGTCAAAGAAGAGGTATTAAAAAATGGGTTCCAATCTAAAGTGGGTTAAGTGAGTCTTTGACTAACCAAAACAATTTATTGAGGTTTGAAAGCTTGGAAATTGAAAAGGGGTCATCTTAAATGAGACCTTTTTTGGCTTAATCTTGACTCTTGTTTGACTAGATTTATGCTTCATTAACTTCAATTGTTAACTTCAAAATTTATGTAATTGAATGGTTTATCAAGTATCGATTTTCTGTATTTATAGAATTTCTCTGTTCCTTACAGGAAATGTTGTTGTAAGGTGAAGACATGAAGTGTTTGTCTTTATTATCCGTCTAAACGAGGCTTTGTTTTCTTGATTAGATTCGACTGTCGTTTATTGTTATTTTTTAACTTTAAGTTCATAGTAGAATCTTTTCAGTAACAAAACTTCTAGCTGTTTTGTTGCGGGGTCGTTAAGGTTATGTTCAAAATTTAGAATTTTGGTATATTATAACTTTTGTAACACCTCAAAAATTTTGATATGTAAAAAAAAACAAAAGGAGTCACTTTACGGGAATGTTTGAATATACATTTTCTCAAAGTGACTATCGCAACATTCAAGAATTAACCAAAG
>NC_037532.1:1813570-1821728 GCF_001531365.2 Cynara cardunculus var. scolymus | reverse complement strand
TAACTTCTCGTGTACGTTGGATTCCCATCCATTTTTTTTGTCTCAATAAATAAATAAAATTGTATTTGTTAAATCAGATTTGTCTATCAATATATTAACATCATACTGATTCTATTTAAGAGTTTTTAATTGCAATAGAAAAAACTTACAAATATTCAAATGTTCAAACGAAATAGTACTTCGGTAAACAATTTACAATACCATGTACCAATCAAGTTTGTATATTTGATACAATACTACCAACCAATTATAATTGATATCAATTTAATTAATACAAACTTAACTGGTATAATATATATATATATATATATTGATTTATTTAATCTGATAGAAATTTAAAACGCATGAAAATAACAAATTAGTGCCATACCATATGTTTCACAAACATAATAAAGAAAATAGATATAAAATATAAAATATGAAAACGAATAATTTAAGGCCCAAAATATTATTTATATTGTTTTTTTCATAACGGTGGATGGTGGTTCTCTTCCAGTTTTCCCCAACAGGTAAGCAACCGATCACTCCTCCTTGATTTTGATTGATTTCAACTTCCGCCTCCGATCAATGTTACCGGAGATCTGTGTTTTCCTTTTTGTTGTTCGATTTATGATGATAMTTTTGAGTTTCGTTTGTGATTGTTTATGATTAAACCCTAACAAAGGTAATCGAGATTGTGTGATTTTTTGCAGAATCATAAACACTGACGGTTGCGTCCACCGATTTGGTATCGTTAGCTATGAATACTCGAAGGTTGTTCTTCTGATTTGTTATCTGTTTCTTGATTCAATGTTAATTTCCATATGTTTGTATGATTTGCTGCTTAGATCACTAAGTTATCGGTACGCGAATGGTAGGATTGTGTTTGTAGATCTAGTCGTGTGAATGCGTACATAAAGTAAACATGATTGTATTCGATTCCTATGGAAATCGTCTTTGCTTACATTATCCTTGGGKGTTATATTGCATGTTTGTAGAGTGTTTGTATGCCTGAGTTACTTGGAATAAGTTAAGGCCTTAAWAATGTTAGGTTCACTTATGCTTCCTCTTTTTGGCATTCTTTGTTGCTTCTTGGTGTGGTTTAGCACGTGAAGCTAGTGTGGAACTCTAGGAAAAGAAAGGGGGGGGGGGATTCCATGAAGTGGTGAAGAAAACTAGCATAGTTTGGTATAAAGTTGTCTTTTAAGTGGTGTTCTTAAGAATGGTCTCTGCTTGAGTTCTATGGATCCAGGAGTAGTTTTGAGAAGATTGAGTGAAGGGGGGTGGGGGGTGTTGGAATGGTGAGTACACCCCCCCCCCCCCCCCCCCCCCTTTTTTTTTATTATCCTATCCATGTTCAAGATAAATTCAGTCATCATCCTCACTTAAATTCTATTTCTCAATTGATGATTCAGACAAGATGGGTCTTATGCATGTGTTCCAAGCCTTAGCTGATTGCAATTTTCAAACATTTAAAAGGTGAATTGTGCCACATTGATTTGTCTAGATGTGAATGCTACCATGCTGAATCTGACTCATATCAAACAAGTCAGGACTGTCAATATATCTAGCCTTCTTCGCGAATATGAAAAAAACAAGGGAAAACTAAGCATAATTAGATTCCAGAACTTATCATTCGGATTTTGGATAAGAAGACAAAGGCTTGATACCGGTGCAGTATCTGAAGTTGATGTGATTGACAGACTGTTCCAGGACACATGAATTTGATAACAATGATAAGTGAAATCTCTTTAGGCATCAGGAACAAGAAAGAAAAGACACATTTCTGAGTTGGACGTGCATAAGAGCCACATTGCAAGAGTCTCCCTGTTTGGTGAAATATCAAATATGATATAGAACATGTAGAAACAGCATTGCTTTGTTACCCTTATTCTAAAAGGGTCAATACTAGTTGGAACTTCTCATCATAAAGCAGAGATGTAGGAATCTTTTTACGGTTTTCGACTCCTTGTCATATAATGTTTGAAGGYATTTCTTGTTGCTTCCAGCGGGTTAGCAGAACAATGATCCCCACCTGCATGTGCCAATAACCATTTGCATTATTCATGTAAATTTGACACATTGCATTTTGTTATCAGCACCACATTACATAATTTGTTGTCTGCAATGTGCAATATTATTTGCTAGCATTACATTGTATTAAGCTGTCTGCAAACCTCCTTTCTTGGTCGCTATCTCAAATCAAAAAATATACATAGGTGGGTGGCCCTCTTTGGAAGAGGAGGTTTGAGTGTTCACCCATTTTTTTGTTTGTTTGCCTAAGGCGTGGTTATAGTCTCAATGATGTTCTATTAACTGTGATCGGAGTTCATTTTATGTGTACATTTTTACTACTTGCATCAATTTGATCTTGTATGGTTCAATTTAGTGAAGTTTTGGTCTTAACCTGGATATYAATTTCATCGTAGCTTGTTTACTAGCATCCTTTCAATGCAGGGACTTCCGTGGAAACAGATCTGCTCTCTTTGATGAAATTGAAGATGGTGGTATTAGGGCCTCTTCTTCTTACTCCTCCCATGAGATAGATGAACATGAGAATGAAAGAGCAATGGATGGGCTGCAAGACAGAGTTCTTATGCTGAAAAGGGTAAGTTCTTACGGAATTGGTTGGGCATGCATAGAAAAATAATAGTAAGATGTCTTGCCCCTTTTTAGGATTCAATGTAAGGAAAGAGCTCTAGCAACTATACCCTGGATCTTATGGAAACAATAACTTCATAAAGAAAAAGCAATAATAGTCTCATGCATAGTCATTACTTCGATTGAGAGCGGAATTAGGGTTCTCTATCCTCTATATATAGTCTTGCAAAAAGTATTTTTCTTAACATCATACTCATTCCATTCTACATCAGAAGAATAGTTAATATGAAACTGGATAGAAATGCATCCCGAGATTGACACYATCAAGAAAATACTAATCCCTGATCTGTACGACCTACATCTTTTGTTTGTATGGAAGCATTTCACCTTCTGATGGCTAGTCATCAGCTAGCAAGGACGGACCCWGGTGGTGCATGTGGTGGCATGGGCTACCGCTTCGTTCGTTGTAGTGTCAAAAATTATAGTGTCTCGAAAAGTGCAACCATATCAATTTGTTGTGTGYCACCGTATATATTTTGAAACTACAATGAGGACACAAGTTTCCGTTGGTAGAGTTGGTTTGCAAGACTTTATCTTTCACTCCTGACCCGAGTAATCGAGTTCGAATCCYATTAGTGTCATTTTCTTAGTTTATAACTTTTAATTTCAGAAAAAAATTGCAATAAAAAAACTYGAACACATGACCTCCCATATGAAAAGCAATGAACTAACGAACAAACCAATTATGATTTTGTGAAAAATATCCCTATATTTGTTTTTTATAGTCAAATGGTGCCACYGCTTGAAAATTTTCTAGGTCCGTCTCTGTCAGCTAGTTTGTTCAAACAATTGATTGTTGCATTCAGTTATCATATGCTTATTCTTCAATTTTGATCCTGTCAAGAAAATCGTTCAATTGAAGTATAATTGTTTAATTTTACTTACCACATCGTATCACTGCTTCTTAGTGATTATACCATAAACATGGTTTGCCACAAATTCAAGATCTTTTCTAAGTAAGATTAATGTTGATCATGTCCACAGTTGACGGGAGATATCCATGAAGAAGTGGAGGGTCATAACCGCATGCTGGATAGAATGGTATGTACAATGCTGCAATTGTAAACTCTTTTAATCTGTATTTTTATCGGTCAATTTATCGAAGTATTTGTTATCCTCGTTTAGGGCAACRATATGGATTCATCAAGAGGTATCCTCTCCGGGACGATGGATAAATTCAAGATGGTATGCATCATTGAACTGTCATGATTTTCTCCTTTAGTTTCTTTCCCCGTCTATTGGCGAAAACAAAATCGACTTTATAGGATGCCAAATATGTCTAAATATCCTAATAAACTGCGTTATGGCCAAAGATGTCTAAGGGGTTGTTTGGTTGATTTTTCATTAAGTCATGTATAGATAAAGTTATCTGTGTGGATTAATTTGTCCGTATAGAATGATTTGGTTTGGGAGAGTTTTTYCATAGATGGATGAAACRTGTTTTTTAATTGGAAGGAGCATATTTTGGAAAAACTTGACTTTTTGCGTAAAGCTCCCTCTAGAAGCTTACTAAATAAGCCATTTTATACATCACTACCAAATAGTCATGTATAGCTACCAAATAGTCATGTATAGCTGACTGAATAAACTACGAGTCTCATTAAGCTCATTAAGGTGCTAAGAAACAGACCCTCAATGCCCTAATAGCCTCTTTTATATGACTTATGTTTATAGGACAAAACAATTATGCGACTGATATAAAAATRTTATAATAGGATGTTAGAACATATATGGACATTCTAACAAAGTTTTTTTACAGACACTTTTGAACAATGTATCTTACCACCTTTTTTTAGGACACATTTTCAAATAATATCATATAAAACACTTATAGGACRTTTTATTTMAAAARTGTACTATCATCTTACTGTAACACCTTTATATAAGACGYGAAATTGTTTGGTCCTATAAACTTAAGTCCTATAAAACAGTCTATCATGTTATTTAGTGACTTATTTTCGGGTACTAAGTAGCAGTTACTATAAATGTGTTGATCATCAGGTATTCGAGACAAAATCAAGCCGGAGGATGTTTACGCTTGTGGCCTCGTTTGTGGTGGGTTTCCTAGTCATATACTATCTCACTAGGTAACTCGATGATCGGTTGAGCCATGTTTCAAAACCTACCRATGATGCTCTTATGATCTGTGGTTCTTTATGTAAAGAAATCTTGATGAAATAGAGTTTCGTGTACTGGATAAAAAATCGTTGTTTGTATACTGTTTCTTGTGTTTTTCGTTATCGTTCTCTCTTTCATGTTCTCCATATTTTGTACTCGCAATTCTTTATTTTTCCGTCTCAATGGTATAGTTTCTCGATTTTGTTCGTGTTTGTACGGGCCTGTTTATCTGTTGTTGACCGTGTCAATTCGGTTAACATCAGCTAGTTTAGCTAAAGRTCAATCTGATTGATGGTGGTAAACGAGCCCTCAGTCATCATCAACTAATTAAGGGGCTGTTTACCAAATGTTTACCYAGTTAAGTACTTACCAAGTCATATTACCTTACCGGATGAAATATTGTAARAYCWAGAATCTTACTCGGTAAGAATGAGGCAAGGACCAARAGTCTTACCTGGTAAGCYARGGTGATGACTTTTACCACGATTARCRCTTACCGGGTAAATTATTGCATAAYATGTCGTTTTGAGGAATTAAAATCTTACATGGTAAGTAAATGATAGTGTTGAAATTTAYCGGTAWRTGCTTAYCRGGTAAGTRTTTCATAATCAGCCTGCAATCTATCTAAAGATTGGTGAAACTGATTGTGCGGATCACAACATCGACATTCATTTAACTTCTTAAGAGCTACATGGTTTTTGCCACATCATTTTCTCTCCGTTACATCTGTTTTCTCTTTCCTGCATATTTTATAAACCTTTCACGTCTATCATGGATTGATCCATGGTTTATATAATAAAAAACTATAATAACAAAACTTTATAATAATTAAATATTACTTAATTAAACTAAAATAATTAAAAAATTACAGTAAGTTAAAATAACACTAAAATTTTAAATTATAATAACTTTTAATAATGACAATAAAATTTAAACTAAGTTCATATAACATTACATTTATTTAAAAATACTTGTTGACTCGTGAAAGAAATTTAATTATTTTTTAATTTTTTATTGATTAAAACTAATTAAAGATGAGGAAGGTATGTAGGTTTATTTGTTGCATAATGTTTGAAAAGGCGCATCATAACGCGATATGACACAAGACGTGTATTTGTTGCGRAAAGGCACATAGAGTTCCTATAAGGTGYGACTAAAAAGAAATATTTTTTRGCTTTAGATTTTACAYTTTTATAGATTTATCTAATCATATCACTCACAGTTTCATAAATTCATAAACGTCACAGACTCACGATCAAAACAAAGTWGTAAATTATCTTCTTAAGTACTATTTTGAATATTTAATCAAAGATAGACTATTTCTATAATGATAATCTATATGATTTTTTTTTCTTTTAATATGAATGTAAATTTAATTTTTTAATATTATTATCTGATTAAATGGTATAACAGAAAACGTATGTACATATATTTCAATATGTGACATACAAATTTGCCAACTTCACGTCTTAAAAAACGTCGCGTCCTCATTGTGATGTGTAAGGCTTTGAGGTTTGACCTCGACGTCACCACCTCAAACCATTTTGAACTTTGGTTGTATTTACCGTATATAAATATTATATTTAAAAAAAAACAACAATAATTTATAAATAATAAAGAYGAAAACAACAATAATTTGTACAACAAAAGGATGAAAATGGTGATTTCAAAGTACAATGATGAAAATAACGGTTTTTAACAAACTACAGGGATGAAAAATGTAATTTACTGAAAAGTTTATTTTAAAAATGAATGCACCAGCCGGGAATCGAACCCGGGTCTGTACCGTGGCAGGGTACTATTCTACCACTAGACCACTGGTGCTTTTATGTTAAAGGGTTACTCATATATTCCTATTAACGTTATGTSATCAATCATAAATATATGTATTTATATTGTTTTATGATTTTATACGAAAGATTTTAAAGATCCCTTCTTCGTGAACCACATGTCAATGTGTGATTTCATATTAATATTAATGTGAAATCACACATGATTCAATTATAATTCGTGTTCTCGTATGACATGACTCAATGATGATATGTGTTTTCTTTATTATTTTASGAGGTGTTTGAGATTGCTTATTTGAAACAATTTATATATTTTTTTTACAAAAGTTCTTATCAATTTATTATAAGTTAGAATGATTTAACTTCTTTAAAAACTTCTTATTACCGATTTGACACTAGTATAAGCTGTTTATCTAAACACTAAAAAATGCTTATTACCGATGTCATACCGGAATAAGTCAATAAGTTGTTTTTTATAAGCAATCCCAAACACCCTCTTAATGTTTTTCTTATAACAATATTYTTCTTTAATTATATGCCACCATGTAAAAAAAGTATGGTTTTACCACACGTGTCATGTCTTTGTAAACAAAATATAACATATATTTTTGAATTGTTTGGTACAAAATGATTAAGATGCTTTCATAATATAATGCAAAATGAAAAATAATTGTTTACAATGAAATTAGGGCACTGAATGATTAAGGGAGACTCATTATACAAAATCATTCAGAGGGTTTTAGAACCATTAATTGACAGACTTTTTTTTTGGCAAACAAGATTCACCTCTTAACGATACAGAAAATGTCTTTTAATAGAACTATTAAGAGTTATTTTAGACGAACCTTTCAATGATATGATGCCTACTTTTGCATCTAATTTAAAACCAAATGAATCTAACTCAAAGATAGAGATTAAAAACCATGAAATGYATAAAGACATTAAATTTAATTACCTCAAAAAAGAGAACAACATGTTTTGACTGAAAATAGAAGAATAATAGCATCAAATGTTGTGGGTGTAATAAACAAATGGATGTGATGTTTGTGTGCTTTGTTTCCATATTCCAATAGTTTTGGATGAAGGGAAAGGGAAAGGAATGGTGGTGAGTGGTGACATCTAACCAATAGAAACCTTGCTTTATCCCATACTTGTCTTCAATTACACCATTTGCCACCATCTTCTCTACTCCCCAAAACCCTTCCCCTTTCATACCCTTTGATTTCACCTGTTGTGGGGACCTCTCTAACCCTAACCCTAACCCTAACCCTAACCCTTAAATCTTAACCCTACAAACTAAGAGAGAGATGAGAATGAATTGAATGAATAATATTGGTGGGGTCTGGGAGAGTTTGAAGCATGTATGATGAAACTGATACAAGATGTCTGGTTTACTAGTTTAGGAAATACACATCATGAAACTGACTGACATAAACCCTAAATTAAACATTTGTTGGGAACAAGCAGAAGGTGCATCAATCATCACCCTCACCCTCACCCTCACCCTCTGCTGCTACTGCTTCTTTACTTTCTTTTTGTTCTCCTTCAAATCAATTATATCCTTTGCATTTCTTTGTACATTTATATAATATATATATATATATATATAT
>NC_037532.1:1744596-1813265 GCF_001531365.2 Cynara cardunculus var. scolymus | reverse complement strand
TTTGTGTTTATATGTGTGTATTGTCTGTTTGTCTATATATCTCTCTCCATGATGATCAAGATTGATATTTGAAATGTTGCATCAAATTGTCGATGAACTTTTGATGGTTAGAATCATAGGAAGGGACTTATTTTTACATATGCATGAAATATATATATATATATATATATATAGAGAGAGAGAGAGAGAGAGAGAGAGAGAGAGGGAGGGGTATATATAGATAGATAGGGGGGGGACAGATATGATGTAATTTGTTGACAGAGGGTTTGACATAAATATGCCTTCAACAACATCCCATGAAGAGTCTTTAACTTGTTCTTTTCCATGAAAAAGATATGCCATCATATCTTGATCTCAGTATGTGTATATATATAGATATAGATATATATATATAGAGAGAGAGAGAGAGAGAGTGTATGTATGTATGTATATATCAATATCAATGCGTAGACACTTATGTTTCTTATTCCCTAGCTACGTAGTCTAGTCTTCCATTGACTCAAGGCATGCCACTGCACATCAGACTTTGAGCATTAAATTTCACTGAAATACACACACAAACAGACCCCACAAAAACTTCAATTTAATTGTCATTATCAAACATTTAACTTCACCCTATTTATATATTTGAGCCCATACCTTCTATATCCACCTTTCACCTTCAATTTCCTTTCAATTTAATATCCATATCATTTCAAGAATCTCTCTCTCTCTCTCTCTATATATATATCTATATCTATATATATATACACACACACATAATTAGATTAGACGATGATCAATGGTCTACGAATTTACATAATTTCTGTTTACATGAAATGTTTTTGGTCTGTATAATTGAGTCGCTATGTCTGTCTCAAGAAGCATACAATGCTGACATCAATCATCATTACCCACTTTCCTTTTTCCTTTTATTTTATTAGTTTGTTAATGATTGATTTYGTATATAAAAATGTGAAACATACTTTAATAATTGATTTCCAAAACTTAACTGGGAGACATTACTGCGTCCGGTTACTCATACAATACAACGAGATATAAAGTTTTATTTGTAAACCGAAAATGGAAAAGTTTGAACTTTATATAGACTATAATTGCCATATTTGTAAAGCTCCATGCATGTTTGTCTTATAATGACGTGTTTATAGGTTGATTATCAGTTAATTACTTTTATGGAGTTCAAATGTAAAGTTTTAAGTTGTATGCATAAGTTATAAATTTGAATTTTAAGAGATCTTTTAAGARCATGAAGTAAGAGGGTGTTTKRGATTGCTTATAAWAACAACTTATTGACTTATTCCGGTATGACACYGGTAAYAAGCACTTTTGAGTGTTTGGATAAACAATTTATATCGGTGTCAAACCGGTAATAAGAAGTTTTTGAAGAATTAGTYAAACATTTCTGACTTATAATAAGTTAATAAGTGTTTTTATAGAAAAACATAAGTTGTTTCAAATAAGCAATCCCAAATACCYCCTAAATGTTTTATAAATACTAGAACAATACTCGTGCAATACAACGAGATATRTCTCGACTTTAATGTATCGTTTTATTTSTTGTCTCTRTCGGATATGATACTGTTTWGAGAAAACGATAATATTTTTATTTTTGAATAAAATWTAAATTTGAAAATATCATRAAAAAATTGAAAAAATTATATCAATATTAGTATCAAATTTAACTATTTAAAAGTTATCATTTTTATGTAATTTCTTTAATTCAAGACTTAATAATGATTATCTAAATTACATTTTAAWTTTTTTAGATTTAAAAATGAGATGTTTATCCTGTATTTGATTATGTTTATCTACAATTAGTTATACAAATTCAAACATGGAGTTTTAATAAGTTGTACTTATGCACAATTTACTTGTAATCTTGAATTATAAGTAATATGCATCAATAAACAGTAATTCGTGCATAAAAGATGGTTTTTAAGAGTTTTTATCAAATACTTTCTAATATAATATAAATATAGGTAGGAAAGATATATAGCGGTAATTAATGTGTTAATTATAGAAGATTTTAGAATAATATGCTAGCTAGAAAATTATACTCATAAGGAAACCATTATCTACGGTTTGTAAAGTTCTAAATTCTCACATCTCATTCATATTTACCAGGATGTATAAACCCATAATATAGAGGGAGAATCGGTCGTTTTTGATTATGATGGAACATTATTTAATAAGTAACTAATTAAACTTATAACTTCAATATCCTCCATTAATTCCCATGGCTACCAAACAGATGGATCATGCAAGCTAAATGCATATGATGAAGAACAAGAAAAACAAAGATAAACCCAAATTAATTTAACATACCCTAAATAGCTAATGATATGATAAACCCTGAATATGATCAAATGGATTCAGATCGGCCGAGTCGAAGTTCCAAATCCAAGTCCATCCCGATCTTACCATCWTTAAGCAAACCCATCTCCATTTCCACCCCAAAAGTCTCTTTTTTCTTCCAAACCCTAAACTCACTTTCTTGATCAACACAAGAATCCCCATGGAAACCTCCATTAACATTTGCCACAGACCCCTCCATGTAATTATTGATGTTCTTTTTCATACCTCCAAGAAAATTTCTTGCCAAATTCGAATGTGGTACGAGTGGGAACAACGTCTCTTGTTTGCTTTCTTTGCTTGTGGTTGAAGATGGTGAAGAAGAGAGAGGGAAAATACAGGAATGGTAGCAAGTCTTGTAGGGTAAGCACCGGATTGACGAGGATGGTGGTAATGAGAAATTAGGGTTAGGGTTAGGGTTAGGGTTAGGGTTAGGGGTAGGGTTTGGGGGATGATCATGAGAGGGTGAAGAGAGTCTGAGTCTGGCCCTATCCCTTCTGTGAACATTCATGTGACCACCAAGAGCTTGTGCAGATTTGTACTCTTTCTTACAAAAGTTGCACATGAAGTTTCTTTGACGCCATGAAATTTCATCATAACCATTATAATCTTTATGATCAAAGATTAAGTAGTTGTTCCTTTCCCATTTGCTTTTAAACTTGTGATCCATTTGACACTACACAACAAGATCTACTTGTAGAGAGAGAGGTCTTAACATGTAATGAAAAGGTATGTATATATGAAAGCTTGATTTATTGTGAAGGTAAAAAAACTCAAACAAAGGTTGATGATGTCATGGTGTAACTAATATGCCCTAAAAAAAAGAGACTTCTTTTGATACACCCATGATCCAACTTTTGTCTTGTCTAGTTTTTATGCTAATTCTCCGAATTCAGGAACCGTAGGAACCCAAATACCAGACTGTACTAATATCTGGTACGATTGACAGGCGATGTAACGATGTTAAAAATGGTATTAGAGTTGGGAAACAAATGTTGATTGATAAGGGATTGAATACCTTCTTATAGGACACGTTTTAAAACCGTAAATTAGGGATAAAACAGACAATGTTTGGTATATATGTTTCCAATACAATGTTGTCATTCATGTCCTTTTTATTAATGCAAACAACCAATATATAGATTCATTCTAATGAATTAGGCCCTGACTTTTCAAAAATTACATTTAACTCTATTAAATTCTCTATTTTAGAGGTTTCAATAATTATTATATTATTAAAATATTCTATAAATTTATTATCCTAATACACTTCAWAAAATTAATATTAAAATATCTATCTCATTTGGTGGGAATAAATAAAAAATAACTTCTCTCTCCATATATACATCAAGTTTTAGAGAATTCTTTAAACTTAAAAGCTTTCTTTATTTTAAAAAACAATAATGAGAATCTTTTGGAGCAAAGCAGAGAACAAAAGACCATTTTCTCTATTTTAGAGAACTTGTTTCAAATCTCTAAAAATCTTAGATATAGTTTGAGATCTTATTCTTATTTTACAGATAAATTAAAATATTACTTGYACTTAATTTTAGGTAATAAGAAGTCAATAATGTATTAAAAAGTAAGGGTAGTTTTGAAATCTTAAATATAAATATAAGTTGGATCGTCTCATATGATTGATGATTTTTTTCTCAAAAAAGATAGAAGTTTTCTTAGTCAATAACAAGAAACATACTACTTCTAATACAAAATTAGAATTCATGCGAATGGAATAAACAAAAGAGTCAGTGGGTGATGAATTTAATGATATGATGAATAATATATCAATGTTTTCTTGACAAAGTAATTTTAGATTTTAGTAGTAGATAAGATTTGCAAAAACAATAAACAATATTATAAATGAATAACTAATTAACTTTTTACATATTTTTTTTCCAATATAATTAATTAATACACGTTTGGCCCTTAATATAATGATAAATTCTTTTTGTGGCCATATTAAATACTAAAAAAATTTATAGTAACATAAGGACGGTCCTGATAAAAATTAACCTTTTATAACATAAAMGCTACACCAATTATTCGTCAAAAAATGTGTTATTTATGGAAGACTCGTGGTGTTTTTTTTATATCTCATTCTTAAAATCTTGATACCCCACAATTATAGATTAATTAGTCCACATATATTATAAGCAAAATTCAAACACCTCTGTTTTACAAAAATACAGTAATATTTTTTATTATATAATCAATCACATATAATACTATACAAGAAATGCAAATAACCTTTAGTTAAAACAAAAGTGTTAAGGCATCACTAGCCGAAGCTGAATTGCTGATGATGTTATAAGGAGTTGCAAATAAATAAGGGACCATTTAACAAAGGTAAATACTTATTGGGTGTCATATATCTTATCAAATGAGCATGACAAATACAATAAATCTTATCCATTAAGAGACATAACAAGGACCAAAAATCTTACTCGATAAGTAAGAAAAATACGTGTATCCAATAAAAAAACACTTACCAAGTAAAACACACTTACCAACAATCTATTTTGATGGTCGGAAATGTTGTCCGATGAGGTAAATTCAAAATTTCAAAGAAACTGAGAGAAATATTGATTAAAGCACACTGTGAAAATTTATGATGATTGTATATTAGCTAAATGCAYGCTTATGTATTACTAAATGTACAATTATCTATTATTTTATTCCTTATATACATCAACATCAAGACTTACTTTTTACATTTTCAATGATTTAACCTGATTTTAATACAAATAATTATGCATATAGCAGGAATGGGGAAATCTTTTTTGAACCTATGTTTGTAAGCTTTGCCATATATTAAAAGTGAGGCATGACGAAGAAGTCAAATCTCAAGCCTTAGAAGTAACAATGAGACTATAACGTTTTCCAATACATGAGTCTATGACCATAAATTTGTATATCATATATATAATTATATTACACACATATTTTTTATTATTATACAATGAGTCAACAATATAACAATTTAAATTAGGATATATATGTATATAGACTTGAAATCATGTGAGACCAAGTGTTTTTCATGAGACCCGTAAGACCAATTCTCAACTCTTGGATTAGATCTACAATCTGAACATTCATAATCACAAAATTGCCACGAGACTTTTCAATAATCAGAAAATTGCCACCGTGCAACTTCAGAGCATTAGATCATTAGCTTATAAAGTTTATCAATGAACATAAATTGGTCTTACGTGTCTCACGAAAAACTCTTGGTCTCACGTGAACCCAACCCTGTATGTATATACACTAAAAATTAAGATATAACGAAGTGAAAAGAAGCAAATATGGCTTTATCCAAGAACATGTCTTTCAACCTTGGAACATCATCGTTCAGACAGAATTTATTTTAAGTACATATTTAATCAGCTATATGCAGTAAATACTCATACTTACTTCCACCAGACAGTTGGGATCTACAAGTAATAACTCTGAGTACCATTGGGCCAATGACCCTTTTAAAGAATCTTCAATCACTCAACGTCCATTGAAATCAAACCAAACATACCAAACACATTCAGCTCTATATTCTGACATCCAAAACGAGCTTAAAGTGTATCAAAGGTGGAAGTGCTAAACATAAGATAGATAGGCATAAAAGAAAGAGACATTATCAGATCGTTTACTAACCGCTTATTGGGTAAGTGCTCACCGGCAAGTCACTCACCACCTTCACTTACCTTATAGGGTGACATTCTAGGCCATCAAAATAGATTATTGGGAAGCGTCTTTTAGCCGGCAAGTGCTAACCGGGCAAGAGTCTTCTCGCTCACTTACCGAGTAAGATTCTAGGTTCTTGCCATGCTCACCTGGTAAGGTAAGTGAAATCCGGTAAGCGCTTAACGGCCACTAACTATTTGGTATGTTTAGAAGTTGGAATCAGAGATTATGTAACTGAATTATGAGTTAAATAAGTTTATGATTCTTATTGTAAACCTTGATACTATTAATCACCACAAAACATTGGGATTTTTTGGAATTAGATATAATCTTGTAGCCCAGAATAATAGAACTCTGTATATGAGTATGTATAATGAGCTTAATGGAACTCACAGCTTATTCGGTCAACTATACATGACTGTTTGGTAGTGACTTAATGATATAGGAAGTGGCTTATTCAGTAAGCTTCTAGGAAAGAGCTTTATGCAGAAAACCAAGTTTTTTTTTTCCAAATCTTCCCCACCCAATTAAAGAACATGCTCCTTCCATTTATGAAAAATCCCTCCTAACAAAAAACTTTTCACTCTATACACACAGATTAATCCACATCGACAACTTTATCCATACAGGACTTGATGGAAAACCAACCAAACAACCCCGAAACTTACATCCGGAGGAAGTCAATGTGTACCATGGTTGTCATCCCAAGATACTGCACCAGTTCGGCATTTCCTTCTCTAGGATGGCAGATTTTATATCAATAAAGAAAATACATTTAGGAACCAAAAGAACTGGTCATAGCAACGTAAAAAGTTACCATTTTGGGAGGAACAGATCTAATAATTCTTTGATTCCAGTTAAGAACGAACGGATCTTGTAGGATTCCCAAGAAATTCTTCGTATATTGCGGTGTGTGATTTGATCGAAATTCTGATTTTACAGATTTGAACGAAGGAAAAAAAATAGAGTTAATTACCCATTTTCGACTATGTAGTTCTTTGGATGCATTTGGTACGTGGACAAGACAGGATTGGACTTGCAAGAATAAGGTAGGTAGGTGAAAGAATTGTGGAAGGTTTTAATTTAACATTATGGGTAGTTTTGTAATTTACCTATCCTATCCCATCTGCTTGATTTTTGTTCCACCTAGGGACAAAAAAACTACATTTTCGTTTCACTTAGTCATGTCCTGTCCCACTCTACGTGGGACAAATCCTAGAAGCATGTCCTTGAACTTAGATGTCCACTATAGTGCAAAGTGTTATTTAGGAGAATAACCTTCTGATAGATTTTGTTTAATGCATGATCTTCTAACAAATTTAAGAATGACTCTGTCTAATAGAAGAACTGATAGATTTTGTTTAAACGTATGATCTTCCGACAAATTTAAGAATTTCTGCCTAACAGAAGAATGCTTCTTAACACAAATATGCCTCAAAATATGACAAAAGGTCATATGCATTAAAAACATGTGTCAGAAGGTTATTCACCTAAATAACCCATAGTGCTAATAGAAAGTTCCCATAAAACAATAAGAATAGAACCGAGAACTCGATAATTTGCCTCATGCGTTTGAGGTCATCCCAAATTGATCTGCCATGCTGGAACTCATGCACGTACCGGGTCCTTTGGTTAAATGACCTTCTCAAAGGTTTTCTTCAAATTCATGGCTTTTGACAAGTTTGAGAATGTCACTATTTAACAAAAGAATACCACTTCCATACACAAGAATGCCTAGATACCTGTCACAAGGTCATGGATATAAAAAACACTTGTCAGGAGGTCATTTAGTTAAATAACCGTGTATCTATCTGTAAAGCATATATACAAACTTGTATATGAATCATATAAATTTGAAAATCTTTCAACTTACCACATAAGCTTTTGTATTTCCAGTTCTCTGACATTGTTCAACAATAAATTGGTGATCTTCTCCTGATGCCTAACTCCTAATTGCAGGGCAAAGTATTTTGTCAACTACATTTGATAAAATAAAGACGGACAAGACAGGAGTACTGGACAGGATGAGACGGGATGGATAAGAGTGAGGTCAGCGGGTGAAAGAATTGTTCAAGGTTTTAATTTGACATGGATACTTGAGTAATTTACCAATCTTGTTTCATCTCCCTGATTTTTGTAAATGCATTTTTGTCCCGCTCAGTCTTGTCCTGACCCAGTCCAGTCACCAAACGTGGAGACAACAATTTTTTGTTCTTTCCTCTCCTGCATACCAAACGCACCGTTATTCACTGTAGGGTCAAGATCAAGGGAAAACCGCAAAAAAATGAAAAATTTGAGGAAGTATGCACATGTGCATACAAGTAATTTGTCTGGTATGCACATGTGCATAACATGCACGCGTGCATAAAAACCAAGAAATAGCTTCAATTACTTGTATGCACATATGCATACTGTCTAGATGAGTGGCTACCGGGGTGTTCCTCAACTTTTCATTTTTTGGGGGTTTTCCCTTGAACCTCCCTCTCGCACTGTAATATTGCAAAAGGTACATAAACTAATACAAAATTGCAAGAAGAAACCTTTAGATCCAAGATCAAGGGTTTGAAGGATTTATGTTATATAATTATTGGAGAAGAATGATGGTGACTTTGAACTGAAAGAAAAGAAAAGCAAGATAGTGCTGTTAAATGCATGACATTATGACACATTTAAGAACTCCGCTTCCAAACACAAGAATGCCTCAAAATCTGTTAGACGGTCATGTATTTAAAAAAAATGTCAGAAAGTTATTCTCTAAAAAAACCAATTAAAAATAAAACTGAAAAAGGGGAATAAAATCGTATGGTGGCCAAATGCATAAATGTAATCCTGATTCTATAAAAATAGATAAATCATTTGGTACACAAAAAGGAACTAAAAAACGGACACTAGAATTGATTCTATTCCAACACTCATGTACAGCTTACTCCAATAATACATGTCTGAATCGAGTTAGATACTGCTCTGATTATCTAATTAGTTGATCAATCAAGAATCTGCTCCTATCGACACTTCGGTAACCATATTTGTCCCCCCAAAAGCACCCTAGACGTCTGAAAGGCCATGAATATTCTTCCTGCTTATTTTCATTCCTCTTCCTGTTCCAATGCATGGGGATTGCAGTGTTCACATTGGTTCCTGAGAATGAAAAAAACCCTTGATTAATGATTACATTCTTCAGAGACACGCTTCTTTTTTCTTGAAAATCGAGTATGAACCCATCTCCACCTTTCGACGATCTATCTACTTAAAAAGTCTTACATGATAACTCCTTATCTAGAGAGAAAAAATGTATCATGACATGTTGTGTACAATTGCAGATAAGGAGTTCACTTAAATATCTTCACTAAATACTTAATCCAACAATTTGTCTACATTTGCAGTCATTCTGGGTACTGGTTTAAGAGAAGTTTGGGAACAAACGGACACTAAAGCGATCTCTTTATTCAGTGAATGCTTGGATGTGACTGAATGCTGATCTTAGTTTATTAAGCCAAGGAATCAAGGATGTTAATATATCTCTGGTTGTTATGGTCCATGGATTTTTTGTAATCAACGAATCTGAGAAGCTTGTTCAATGAGAGCATAACCTATACATATACCTCTCCTCCCAATAAACTAAACCAAACTGACCCACTAAACCGTGCTCGAGAGTAGGGGCGGGGGATGTACGCATGCCTAACCTCTACCCCAAAAGAGTAGAGTGGTTGTTTTCGTGAAGACCCCTGATTGTGCAAGAGTGTGAGCAAATAGGTAGAAGGCATGAAATCTAACATATGGTGAACCCAACATGAGAGAAATAAGAAAAAGTACAAGTGGGGACATTGAAAACATATGAAAAGGTACGGCCAAAAACACATCTCTAGCCGAACTACACTAGTTACAGGTTCCCATACCTAGTCTGCTACCCTGGCTTTCCGTCTCCACCTCCAAGTACTCCTATCTGAGGTCATGTCCTCGGAAATGTCCAATGCCGCCGTGTTCAACCTCAATTGCTCATCCTACGTCCTCCTCACCCTCTCAACCATCACCTTTCTACTCTCCCAATTTATTTTGTTATTGGAGCAACTCCCAACTCCGGCCAGAAAACCGCGTTCGGAATCCAGTCTAACCTAGTCCGAACACACGTCCATCGAAGCATCCTCATTTCTACAACTTCCAACTTCTTCTCAACTACCTTATTTGTGGCACAATACTATGACCCTACAACATAGCTGGTTGGATGGCTACCCTATAAGGTTTGCCCTTCAGTTTTAGTGGAATACAAAACACGTCTATGGCAAGTTGGCAACTCTCCACTTAAAGCCTCCCTGCTTTTATGAGATGCTTTGCATCTTCCTCTACCTCCCCACAAATATAGACTAAAATTACAACCAAAAGATCGTAAATGCAGCATTGTTTATAACATAAATGAATTGAGGGTTCTAGTATCATAGACAAAAAGAAAATCCCATACCCTGATTCTTGATAGTATGATCATGTGATTAAAGTCAATTCAGCTCAATTTACCCTCTTGTCCATGCTATTCACTTATCAAAAACTACTTTCCTAAGGTGAACTACAAAATGCTGAAGCAATGCAACTTCCAAATACCAACATGTAAAGTTAAAACATATTTATATATAATGCTCAAGGTCACATTCTGCATTACACTGGATTTCACAACACCAAGTATGTGCACATTTCTGCTTCTACTGTAGAAACTATGTTGTGTTGCACGTGAATTAATTTAACCATCTATATACACGTTCAGATAACTAATATTTGCATATATATATATATATATATATGTGGCTAATTGCAGTGGAAGAAAGATCAAATGAGAACCATAGATATCTTGAGAACCCGAGAGCCAAATACCTCATGATGAATAACCCTGAATAATCATGAATTTCATGATTTTCATTATTCATGTTATCATGCATTTTCATCATGAATATCACGCATTTTTATCATGAATAATAAGTATTTTCATTATGATTTATTTCATCATGAATATCATGTATTTTCATTATCCATGGCGAGGGTATCGTATAATAAGAGAACGTCCCGGACATCTGCAACGCCCTTCCCCGCCTTTTTTTTGAAGGATTCATATCTAGGATTAAAATCAGGCGACCAACRAAATAACCTAAACAAGGAGCTGAACCTTGGTTTGGTGAATTGAAGTTGGCCTTAGGTGTAATAGGACTCCCAGTTACTGTACGCGATGGAAGGAGAGGGCTAAGACAAGGATCAGGATGTGAAGTGAAGGTCAACAAGTGAATAATTTTCATCATCAATATCTATCACGACATTCATCATGAACAAAGCATGAAAAGTTGGTTCCCAGGTTCTCAAAATATTTACGGATCTCATTTGAACTTGCCCCTACTGCAGTAAGCTGATATGCCAAAACACATTCATATGATGACAACTAGTTTTGAAGTAGATTAAACCTATGCTTCAGAGTAGACTCCTATAGCATAAAAATACCTTAGATATCAAGCTCTTTTTGTTCTTTCTCCACATCGACAAAGCACAGAGATCTCTAGTTTGCATGATGCGATCATTTATTTGCATCATATATTTCTTAAGTACCATTGTAATTTTGTAAATACCCCCACGATATAAATTTGTAACTAGCGGAATTTGCATCAACCATAGAGCAAATGGATCTACATTCTCATTTAGAATATTAGCTAACAATACCACTTGATCGTCAAGTTAGGGCCTTGTTTGTTAGCAGCTTAATAGGCTTAATGGGACTCACAACTTATTCGGTCAGCTATACATGACCGTGTGGTAGTGGCTTAATGATAGAGAAAGTGGCTTATTTAGTAAGTTTCTAAGGGGGAGCTTTATGCAGAAAGCCAAGTTTTTTTCAAACCAGCTCCTTCCATCTATGAAAAAGCTCTCCCAAACAAAAACCTTCCCAATCTATACAGACAGATTAATCCACACAGACAACTTTATCCATATAGGACTTGATGGAAAGCCAACCAAACACTGATTCTTATTTCAAACCTTTCCTTATTCTTTTTTCTATCTATCCACAACTTCATCCGGGTCCAAAAGCAACCATCTAAAGGTGGATTAAGACAAATAAGAAGGAAGCAAAGATACGGAAGAGTGACAACTGACAAAATGACTTTTGGGTTGAGTATATCAGAAACTACAAATTGGAGTCTTACCGAAGGTCAGAGACTGGAGATAACAGCCGATGAAGGTGAATCAGATGCTGCTGCTTTATGCGGGCCTTCTACTGGTACTGGTGTGGGAGGGGCAATATATCTTTCTTCCTTGGACGTAGACTTATAACGAAAACCAAATTTCATGCTAAGGACTATAGAGAATAGATGACGACAAACAAAAACTTTGGACACCAAATAGCTACCATAAAGCAAGTCTAACAGAAATAACATGGCATACAAATTGAAAAAGACCATGTTCAGCTTTATGGGTTCATGTTAGAAATCCAATAGCAGACTGCGAATTAACTCATATACGATATGGAACCTCCATTGGACAATGCAATAGAACAGTCCAGTTGAAACATCAACATGCATGATTGGAAGACTCTATTTTGAGTGAACACTCCTTCGGGACTGTTTGTTAGCAGCCTAATGAGGTTAATGGGTCTCACAGCTTATTCTGTAAGCTATATATGACTGTTTGGTAGGGGCTTAATGATATAGAAAGTGGCTTATTCAGTAAGCTTCTAAGGGGGACCTTTATGCAGAAAGCCAAGTTTTTTCTAAACATGCCCCTTCAATTAGAAAGACGCTCCTTCCATCTATGAGAAACCCCTCCGAAACAAAAATCTTCCCAACCCATAAGACATTAATCTACCAACCAAACAGCCCCTTACCCCAACCAGTTAGTAGTGGAAGGCCCTGTTTGTGGGATTTAACTTGAAGCAGTCGCCAACTTCAAACACACAATGTCAAAAGTTTCTCCCAACATAAATCAAGAAAACTTAACTGCTAAGAAGCACCATTTATTAGAATAGTGCACCGTTTATGAAAAACTAACGATTTACGACCCTTAGGCTCATTATCCTCCCAAATTAGATGTAATACTTGCGACTTTAGTTAGCAGGCATGTTCAGACTATTTTCTGCCATGTATGAGTTCCTTAAAACAATGGGAATTTAGATAAATTAACACAACATATGGTACATCTTTTTCACAGAATCATGTATAAATACAAATAAAGCATGAAGTCCAAAAGGTCAAGCAATCTTGCAAAAAACTTTAAACATAAAATTAAATAAATTGTGAGCTATACAACGAGAATCAACTAAAACCTAGCAAACCCAATTCTATATGCAATAGAAGTAATGATCTATATTTGGGAAGTCAGAAGAGATACCTATAGGTAATGCTAAAATCCACACTCAGTCAAACTATTTCATCTAAGAAGAAAATGAGGTATAAGAAAATTGAAAAGGCAAGTTCCATCAGAAGAAGTCATCGAAGGCCCCCTCCCGGTCACTTTCCCAGTTTTCAGATCCTGCACAAAGCAACCATCGAGAAAAAAAGAAATATATAATACAGTTTCTTTTGAGTTTTCCTGATTAAACAAAACTGGCACGTAGCTTTGAAACAAAACTAGTGGTAACCAAGGAATGATTGGAAAGAGATAGGCTATATGATTCGGCGAATATGAAAAGTTCTCATTCCTAGTAGTGACAATTCAAATGAATTGACACACCTTTGTGGGTCATAATGCCCGGTCCTTAGCAAGCTAGTGGTTAACGTACTGGTACGATTGAAAAAAAAGTTTAAGCGCAAACTAGAAAACTCGATAGAAACTAGACTGACCTGGTTTTCCAGCCACAGAAAGATCCTGAACTATCATCTGAAAAGCACCAGGACTGAGAGGAGAGACTGTCTCTGGAGTAGAATTGGGAGCTGGGAAAGTGAAATCAGAATCGGTGGATGTAATATCGGAAGAGGTAGATGTAGCATCGCCAAAAGCATCTCTAACAATGAATCCTGAAGTTACACTCGAACTGGATGAAGCATACAACATACTTTTTAGCTCCGAAAATTGGTCTGACATGCTGTATATCATCCTGAGGCACACTAGATACATGTGGCATTAGTTAAATGACATATCAGACATTCAATCTCTACTTACAATAAACTTTTTCAGGGTATTCAATGCATCCATATATAGGGTAATGAAAAGGATCTGAATTAGTTCATCTCATCCTAACCCTCCTTTCTCTCTCCCATGTCCTTAACTTCGTTTAGCTAACCTTTTTCCTTTAGCTATTCATCTCACATCTTCCTACTTAACAACCCAACTAGCTATCAAACAGGCTGCAGAAGATGTATATTTTGCATGACAAAAATAAAATAGAAGTGTACACCATCCTAGAACCCAGGTACTATTACACTTTTAAAGATGGTGAGTAAAGCTAGCGTAAGGTGAATGTTACATTTAATGCTATGTAGTAATATAAAAAAGAAAAATGTTATTTCTAGAATCCCAAAAGTCTTGGAATAATTGTATGGGACCTACATTTTAAAAAACTAAGGATGTGAAATTTTGAGGCTTTACTATGGAGTTCAATAGATGGTCCTTGTCAAACCTAAGAAACAAAAGAATATAGGATCATTATATGCACCTTAATGCAGGCAAACTTGGCATTGTATCTATAAATTTGAGAAGAATAGCTTGACTAGGCATAACTAAGCACTATCGGTTCATAAATTTAAAGCATGTGCATGTATCATTGATGAACCAAAACTAACTAGCGCGCTTTTTCTCGGCGCTTTTTAAATAAAATTATTAAAAGGCAAAGTGAGGATTACGTCATACAGACAGAAAGCCACAAGTCCTCAAGACCAACCAAAGAATCTCTTTGTGATGGATGCTGCAGTAATATTACCTATTCAAAGCTTCCTGAAGTTGAAGTACCCTTCTTTCAGTTTCTTCCAACTTCAGCTGCTTAATTTCGCTTGATTCCAGGGCTTCAGTGTACTTCTTTTCACATTCATCAGCTCTTTGTCTCTCTGATTCTAATAAACCCTGCATGCAAATAAGTACATAAGGTGGATAATTTACAGAACTGAATAACGTTGGAGACATGGTTAAAAAAGATTCCTAGATTGATCATGCTTTGATTCTAGAATGATTTTGAGGATTATATTTCTGACTGAGTGGTTGTTTGGTTGGTTTTCCATTAAGTCATGTATGGATAAAGTTGTCCGTGTGGATTAATCTGTCTGTATAGATTGGGAAGATTTTTGTTTTGGAGAGTATTTTCATAGAATTAAGGAGAGTGACTTTTAACTGGCAGGTCTAACTTGGCTGTCTGCATAAAGCTCCCTCCTTGAAGCTTACTGAATAAGTCTTCTATTAAAGAATAATGAGATGAGTTGGATAAATATCCAGATTTTTATWTTCTATATATAGAAAAAGAAAAGGATTCTTTTCGTAACATAGTTGTAAATTCCTATAACATAATAAATCAATGGCTTTTGCCACAAGAGGAAGACATTTTATTTTCAATATTCTTTTTCCCATATCATTAAGCCACTACCAAACAGTCACTTATAGCTGACTGAATAAGCTGCCGGTCCTATTAGGTTCATTAAGCTGCAAACAAACAGACCCTGATTCAGCCTTGAATCTAGAATCATTTCGAGTACTGTGTCATTCTTTCATCAAATAAAGAACACTGAACCCGTTTCTGCAGTAGTAAGATACATTCTTTCATCTAGTTTCTAAGTTGGTATCTAAATCTCTCTCCATAACGTGTTTCTCTAGTCATAGACCTGGTCCTCTCATCTCTCTGCTGCATGTCTGAAGTCATGCTCAAGTCAATTAAGACCAACCATTGTCATCCCCATGAAAAAGCACCTAATTTCTAAATGGTGATAACTTCCTTTGTTGGTCCCAATCAATCGAGATGTATATCTGCAAATTGGACAACATAGGGTATATTGCCGGGGACAAGAAAACTTGAGCAGAAGGTGATCCCTCGTGCTACATAGGATGCTAAGGAGCTGTTTGGTTGGTTTTCCATCAAGTCCTGTATGGATAAAGTTGTGTGTGTGGATTAATCTGTCTATATAGATTGAGAAGGTTTTTTTTAGGTTTTCTTCATATATGGAAGGAGCGTGTTTTTTAATAGGAAGGGGCAGGTCTGGGAAAAACCCGGCTTTCTGCCTAAAGCTCCCTCCTAGAAGCTTAATGAATAAGCCACTACCAAAGAGTATGTATAGCTGACTGAATAAGTTGCGAGTCCCATTAAGCTGCTAACAAACAGACCCAAATAATTCCATGGCTAGTCAATTCTATGAAAGAGGACATCAGTTCTAACTATATGTGTCACAACGACAGACTGGGATCATGTAAGGCAGATGTACTATGATTTGCGCAATCAATCTCAAGTTTTTAAGTCGACCTTGAAACTAGTGAGATTCGGCAAGGAAGTGATCCAAATGCACAAATGGAAGTCTACTGGTGATTCCAATCATTACAAGAAAACTATAAAAGACAACCAAATTTACAAGTTCCTTACAGGACTCTGTCGATTTTGATCAAGTGCGTGGAAGAAGCATTGGCAGACACCCCCTTCCAATCTCTCAGAGAGTTCTTGCTGAAGTTAGAACAGAATAAAACAAATGAGGTGTTGCGCTCAGAAAAGAACCAGTGGAGAGTCAATTGAAAATTCGGCTTTGTTAATTGATGCTTCTGTCTTCAAGGCTGTAAACTATCTGCGCAAGACTGATGATAACCCTCAGGTTTTTGGTTTGATTTCTGCAACAAGTCATGCTACACTTGTAAGACCTGCTAAATCGGGAAACAGAAAGCAAGGCGAGGAGAATAACGGTGTTTCTCCTGGTGCAAATGAAGCCACTTCAAATTCTTTCAACAAAGACCAAACTAATCAACTCGTGACATTGTTACAGACAAATTCTTTCTATTGGTTCCTTGGCACAAACAGGTAGAAAACCAAAAGTTCTCCCATGAGTAAAATCCTCTATGGAACATAAATTCTGAAGCTTCTGACTATATGACTAGTTCTTCCCATCTATTTGATCATACACTTCTTGTGCAGGCAATGAAAAAATTATAATCACCAACAGTAGTTTCTCACCGGGAAAAGGAAATGAAATTGGATGAGAAAATCAATCTTAACTCGATTCTTCATGTCCTAAATTAGCTTAGGGACTGTTTGGTTGGTATTCCATAAAGTCCTGTATGGATAAAGTTATTGGTGTGAATTAATCTGTCTGGATAGATTGTGGAGGTTTTTGTTTGGGAGGGTTTCTTCATATATGGAAGGAGCATGCTTTTTAATTGGGAGGGACAGGTTTGGAAAAAACTTGGCTCTGCATAAAGCTCAGCCCTAGAAGCTTACTGAATAATTCACTTTCTACATATCATTAATCCACTACCAAAAGGTTATGTATAGTTGACCAAATAAGTCGTGAATCCAATTAATCTCATTAAGCTGCTAACAAACAGGCTCTTACAGTCTTTTATTTGTTTGTAAACTATCTAAGGATTCTAATAATATTAGTTTTTTGGTTCACACTGAAGTTTAGGACAGAAACTCAGGGACGATGAATTAAGCATGCTAGCATGAATTGAACGCTTTTTTAAACTACTTCAGTGAAGTTACTTCCAGTCATGAGACAGCTAAGAGCCTTTGCAGTACCAGTTCAATTTTGTTAACGATAATATACATGTTAACTTCGAGGTATGTTCGGCCCATAATTTCAAGACGCAAAAAAGTAATTGGGCTTATCAGACTACAACAAAAGCAATATCCGGTCTTGTGTAAGACAAGCAGATTAAATTTTCAACCACCTTTTAATTGTTTCAGAGTCGGCTTCCCATGGAGCTTCCAACAATTTTCCTTTGTATGCCACAACTAGCCACAAAAAAATGCAAAAAAATGATTTCTCTAGTCACTTCGATCAACGAAACGTTTGGAGGCTGGTGCCATATTGTCTTCATTTTCCGTCGAGTGAACATGTTCATTCATAACACGTTTCCTAATGAGGTTGGCGAGAAATACAAAGTTAGATTGGTGGTTGAGGGTTCAATCAGACTTATAGGATTGATCATCAGGAACCTTGAGCTTCTGTACCTAAATTAAACTTTATTAGACTTTTATCGTTACTTGTACTAAATTCTGATTGATCTTTGCACCAACAAGATGTCAATAATGTTTTCTCAACGGTGGTTTGGAAGAGGAGTTGTTAATGATCCCACCACTGGGATTCGGGGAAGAGACATAGACTATAAGAATTCTTGAGTACCTACAAAGGTCTATTAGAAAACTCTAATAAGAATGTTACTACTCGATTGCTCATAATCGAGTTCAACATCATAGAACAAAACATATAAAAGTTGATAAGCATTTCACCAAAGAGAAGCTAGATGATGGGATAATATGTCGGCTATATCCACCATCCATAAAACAAATAGCAGATGTATTAACCAAGGGACTACACATAAATAACCAGTGTCTCCTAATTTTCTTTATCTTGCAGTTCTTCTCACTGATTCTGGTATATAGTTTAGTATTTTAGATTTCTGCATGTCCAGAAGTTGATAAATTTGAACATTTATTGAATACAGGTAGAACCCGTGCTTCGAACTTAGATCACCACCAGTAGCTATAACACTAAGATATTGTCAAAGTAGGGTCAGGTTCAGGGGAAAACCACAAAAAATGAAAATCTAAGGAACACCCTAGTAATTGTTCATCTGTACGGTATGCACATCTCCATATAAGTAATTTGCAAGTAATTTTTCTAGTTATGCACATTTTTTGGGGGTTTTCCCCTGAACCTCACTCTGTCAAAGTAAACTGTAATTGTAGTAGAAATGCATCATTGTAACGTATACGAATCCAGGGTGGGGAGAGAGTAGAGTTTATATGAGATTAACACTACCTTCAAGTTGTCCACTTCTGCAGTTAAACTTTCAATCTTTTCAGTATCCTCCACTGAAACAGTGGCTCTTTCCACAATAGACAATGCTTCATCAGATGCTTCCATTGCGGACTCATGTACCTTGTCAAGCATTGTGTCTTTCGATTCAGCCTGCAAGATAAGGTGATTTATGTTCGTCATGACTGATTCACGTCTTTCATGTCTAATAAAACATAAAAAATTACAAATCCACACTAGTGATAACATTCTGAAAGGTAATATGTCTTCAGAAATTTGATGCTAAATTCGGCCTCAGATAATTTATGTGAATTTGATAATTACATAACCATGAGATAAACAAATCTACTGACATTACTTGAGCCTTATTTTCCTAAAAACCAACTCTTTCACTCTTCAAGATTCTCGCTCACCTGCAAGATTCTTATGAGCAAAATATTTCTTTCTCAACTACCTTATTCGGAAGCTTCAACTTCATAAATGTTATTCGATTTGGTCCCAAAGAGAATGTCTTTCCCTCTCACTGGAACACCATTAGTTAAGGTGGATCAAGATCGATCCTCATGCTTCTTATATCCCCTTTCCCATGTGTTTTTATTATAATGCTAGTTTGCCTTCATCATATCACACAACTCATAGTTACTTGCAATAAATCTATCCTACTGTGTACATATCTGTCACTGTCTCATAGTCTTGAAGTTGAAGTACCCTTCTTTCATTTTCTTCCAACTTAAGACGCAAAATTTTGATTGATTCCAGGGCTTCAGCATACTTCTTTTCAGATTCATCAGCTCGTTGTGTCTCTAATTCTAATAAACCCTGCATACCAATATGCATATAAGATGGCAATTTACGGATCAATAGAGGAAGAGAGAGAAGAAAAAGAGAATGTTGGAGAAACGATTGCAGATCAGATAATCCTACATTCACGGTCTAAAGAAGCAAAATAAATCAAACATCTTTCTCAGTAGAGTACACCAAAACATAGTTCACTGAGCAGGTGAGATGAACATATTAACACCAAGGGAGGTTCAGGGAAAAATCCCCCAAAAAATGAAAATTTGAGGAGCACCAGTGTAACCATTCATCTGGACGGTATGCATGTGCATATAAGTAATTGAAGTTGTTTCTTGGTTGTTATGCACGTACGGATGTTGTGCACATGTGCATGCAGGACAAATTGCTTACATATTACTTGTATGCACATGTGCATACCGTGTGCATACCGTCTAGATGAATGGTTACCGGGGTGTTCTCAATTTTTCAATTTTTGCGCTTTTCCCCTAAACCTGACCCTATTAACACCCGTTCAAATTTTGGCAAATACTTCATACCTTACCTCTAATTTTGGCAAGTATAATTTTTTCTCAAACCATTGTCTTACTTTCAAACCATTCTTTTGAAAATTAAGTAAGTAGATCTGATCAATGGAACTCCTACCCTCTGGTGGATATATGTCACATTAAACGCAATAAATTACCTTAAGATTTTCCACCTCTGTGGTCAAATTTTCAATCTTTCCAGTGTCCTCCACCAAAACTGGGGCATCTTTCATAACAGATAAAGCTTTGTCAGATGCATCCGTTGCAGAATCACGTTCCTTGGAAAGCAATGCCTCATTCAATTCAGTCTACATGATAACGTAACTTCATATTTGTGATGATATGAATGCAATGCCTTTTCATGTTTGTTAATGCAATCAAATTTACATACGAAAGATATGATGCAACATTGGTTGTGCACAGAAAAGAAAGAAAATATGTTAGAAAACCACATTCACTTGAGAGTTGGGCTTGGTTGAAGACTAAGATTCAATGCTATCTATTGTTATGCCATCTTACATTGCTTTTACATCCATTCAAGAGAGCATATACTGCATGCTTATGAACTGAAAGTTTCTTTCTGTGACTAGCTTATTGAGAAGGCTTCATCCTTGCAAACAACTTTGAATCTTCTAATGTACCCCAAATCAATGCAGTAAAATCAATGCAACATTCTGGTTGTATTACTCACAATCAAAAGGTTAACAAAGGGTTCACTGGCTTTCGAGAGGCCATTCTCTCCACAGACTCCCGTCCAAAGGTTTACAAAACAGAATACCTTCTCCTAGACCTCACACCTATTTATACTAGATCCATGCATTACCAACTTGTACCATTCAGGCATTAGCTACTTGTACTTTGTCTACCCAGCTTACTAAAATGACTTGCTAACCCTCAGGGGTATAACATCTTCAAATGAGTATTTGTTTCCTCTCACTAGAACACCGTTACTTAAGATGAATCGAAGAATGATTTACATGTTTATTATGTCTCACTCACTTCTCATGTGCTTTGATATATTGCTAGCTTGCCTTCATCATATCACACAATTGTACTTGCAATAAATTTTCTCTATAGCGTACATATTTGCCACTATTTTATAGTGGACCAAACAAAAGCAATCATAATCTTGAAGTTGAAGTACCCTTCTTTCTGCTTCTTGAAGTTGAAGTACACTTCTTTCTGTTTCCTCCAACTTTAGACGCATACTTTCAATTGTTTCCAAGGCTTCACTGTACTTCTTTTCAAGTGCATCAGCCCGTTGTCTCTCTGATTCTAATAAAGCCTGCATGCAATTAGTCTATTAGGAGAGGAAGATAGAGAAACACAGAGAGAATCAAAGGAAAACACCACCACATAGTTCATCAAGCAGGTGAGTTAACCATGTTAGAACCAATTTAATTATTGGAAAAAACATCCAAAATTATATTGTAATATAGTAAAAGTGTGAGAATATGTGGAACCCTCATATCACTCTCCAAAAGAGCCCTTGAGGAGAAAGGGGAGGTTCCAACATATATACAGGAGAAATGGTCCAAGTCTAGGCCGATCACTCCAACACGTCCCTTCCAATAGAGGCTGGATGGACACAGATTGTCCCAGAGTGTCAATGTGGGGATAGATAGAGTGCCGAGTCCCTAGAGTAGCAAACCTTTGCTCTGATACCATGAACAAAGAATACTCTCTTTTCTCAGCTTCTTTGTTCAAAAAGCATCATTGATATGGTCTACTCATTGCCTCACATTCTACACATTTGAAAATTAAGTGAGCAGATGTGATCAATTTTACTCCTATTCCAAGTTATAACTGGAAGAAAAATCAGCTCAAGTGTTCTGTAACAATCATACAGTTTCTCTCAAGAATGATCTATTTCCATAGTCCCCTTACACATCATTAATATAAAAACTAAAAAATAATAAAATATGTCAAGTTATCTATTGACAGATTGGAAATCGAGATCATAAATCAAATCAAATCATAAAGATTTGATTGTATATACTTTCCTCCTTTAGTTATTCAAGTAAATACAAGAAAAGAAAATCCTTTTACTCTGTAATTACTTTTAACATTATCACTAATCTTAACCAACATGTTGTCTTCCCCCTGCCCCCTCCTTCCCCAGGCAGGAAATAAGAGCACCAGCAAAAGGTAAAAATAGTTAATAAACCGTATGATGGAAATCATTATTTTATAGATGTGCCAAAAAAGTGGAAATTTGTCATACATCAATCCAAATTATCAATTAAAGTAAGTATTGTTTTAAAAAACTGCACCCTCTCATTTACGTAGAATCATGCAACTATTCCAAAAAGTCTATATAATTTCAGTTCCTTTAGATAAAAACCCTTGTCTAAAGAGAAATAACCATTCCAGCCATTGTAACACCCCAAAGCCCAAAGCAACAGACTGGCCCAATAACTTCAAATCCAACTTAAAATCATGGGGGAAGTTATTGCTAGCCAACAACTTGAGGCTTATAAGGAGCTCACGAGTCCTATTTTCTATCCATGTGGGACAAGTTGTTACAGTCAGTCTCTATGGCTAAAAAGTCAACCAAAGAATTAAGATGGCATGCATTGTGCCGACAATTGCTTCTTGGTGGAAAAAGATTAATACAGATATGACATTCATTTACTCAATGTGAAGACATTCTCTCTAAAGCACATGCCACCAAGATGAATCTTAATCTCCTCATTGGAGGTGGCAATTTCAACCCATTTATCTAAAAACAAGTCAATTTGAATTATATTTTATTGATAATGCTTCGGCAAAAACAAACGGGTCAACCGGTTTAGAAGTCACTCAAAGTATACTATAATGTTTACAACCTCCTAAAGTACTTTATTAAAAAAATTGGATTATCATTTTAATGTAATTTTTTCTAATTACATGTAATATATAAAGTGTTTATGAAATTAGAAAATGGATAGAAAATGTCAGTGAGTCAACCCGACCCGGTTTGACCGCCTGTATAAATTTACTTGTTTTGACCCAAACCTGTATTGATCAATGACCAAGCCACCCGACCTACAGATTTTGCCACCTATGCTCTTCCCTCGTTGTTTAGATTCCCCAATATGTCTCCTAACTTTTTGTTGGTCCTGCGGTCCTTATCTGTAATTTTGGCATGTGGTTCAGTACTTACATTTCTGAATGTCCATGTACTGATAATATTGTATGTTCAACCACAATAGACGTCATTGGGAATAGAAGCACCAGAAGCTATCACACTAAGGGGCTGTTTGGTTGGTTTTCCATCAAGTCCTGTATGGATAAAGATGTCTGATTGTCTGTGTGCAATAATCTGTCTGTATAGATCGGAAAGGTTTTTGTTTGGGAGGGTTTTTTCATAGATGGAATGAGCATGTTTTTTAACACTGGGAAGGACAGGTTTGGAAAAACTTGTCTTTCTGCATAAAGCTCCCCCTAGAAGCTTATTGAATAAGCCACTTTCAATATCATTAAGCCACTACCAAACAGACATGTATAGCTGACCGAATAAGCTGTGAGTCCTATTAAGCTCGTTAAGCTACTAACAAACAGGCCCTAAGATAGTTTGAAGTAAGCCAACTTCAACAACCACAATGTGGTGCATATGCATCATTTTAACATAAAAACCAAGGGGTGGGGAGAAGCCAGGAGAATTTTTCTATAAAACAACAACATTACCTTGAGGTTTTCCACTTCTGTGATTAAATTGTCAAGCTTTCTATTAATATCAAATGCTTCGGCTATAGACTTGTTTTCCTTGGCAAGCACTCCATCTTCCAATTCAGTCTGCATGACAAAGTAATTTATATTTCTTATGATACAAACACGATATATTTTTTCAATGTTTGTTAAATCAATCACAATTACGGTCCACATTAGTGGCAACAGTCAAACAAGTAGTATGTATTCAGGAATTTGAGATTAAACTCAGACCCCATTATTTTATGCCAAATTGATTACCTGACCATTTAATAAACGAGTCTATTGATGGAAATATGAAGTCATGCATGGATCAAATTGCAAATTACAGAATGGTACTACAAAGAAAATCCCACCCCACTTTCCTCAGTTTCTTTAGGAAAAAGACTTTTGTCCAACAAGAAGTAACTATTCAGAATCTCTAGTCAGTCAATGTGGCTAATAAGCCAACCAAAGAATTAAAACAACATTTTTAGCACCCACAAATGCTTCTTGGTAGAAAAAGATCAACATAACTAAGTTGTTAATTTACTCGACGTTGAGGTTCTTCTATGAAGCAAATATGGCACCTAAATAAGTCTTGATCTTCTCACCTGACAATATCGAAATTCCCATAAATGTCTCCTCAAAATTTTCTAATCTTACAGTTCTTGCCAGTAATTTTGGTATATAGTTTAGTGTTTTACATTTCTGCATGTTCACATTAAACAAAGCTTCATCAGATGCTTCCGTTGCAGACTCACGTTCCTTGGCGAGCAATGCGTCTTCCAATTCAGTCTGCATGATAAGGTAATTTTATATTTCTGATGGTACAAACACAATGTCTTTTCATGTTTGTTAAAGCAATCAAAATTACAATCCACACTAGCAGTTACAGCCATACAGGTAGTATGTATTTGGGTGTTCAAGGTTAATCTTGGACCAAATTATTTTAAGCATCTACATTTCCATTGATGATCACGTAACCATGTGATTAACTAGTCTATTGATGGTGTTGGATATCGTTGGTTAATTAAGGTTTTTCTTTCTAGTAATCTAAAGTAGAGTTCCCTAACATTGGTTATCATTTAGTATATAATGTACTGTAATCTTATACTGAAATGCAAAATTCCCTCAACTAGTTACACGGTATCAAAGCCATCTTCAGGTGCCTGATCCTAGCCATTGCCGGATATCCACCAGAACCCTAGCAGCCGTCGGCACAAGCCGCCAGAGCCTGCTGGAAACCTAGCCACTGTCGCCAATCCTGTCGCCCTTCCAAGCACCGCTGCCGCCAAACTAAGCCCTGTTGCTGCTGTGGGAATTGTCGCCAGAGCCACCGCACCTGGTCAGATACAATCCCTGAACTGGGAACGAACCTTTTGATTGGCGCATGCTTTAAGCCTCAAGGTCTTTATTGCTTGTGATCTTCAGCAACACATCTTTGTGATTACAGTATTAGGAGGCTTACTTTCAGCTAGGCCACCCAAAATTAGCATCAGTCGTTATATATTGAATAGAAGCAAAAGCATCTATAACGGTCGGATGATAGTAAAAGGTCATAGCAAATCTTGTAGCCACTTGTACTAGAAAAACAAGCAAGCGTAATTCCCCATAGACAATAAAATATGTTTACATGGGGTGGAATATATTTACTAGTTATATCATCCACAATAGCCAGAATCTCGAGACATTCTTCAAACCAATCATAGACTTTATAGATTTGATGTGATCCCCTCTCCGAGAACCGTATATGACACTTTCATCTGTTACAGCTCAAGCAAAAACACCAAAAATACTGGTTGGACTGGATATGTAATACAAAGTTTTAAACTTCTTACTTTTCTGATTCTTGAATTAGATCTTCCGTCTGTTCACGAGTTAACATGTGAGTCATGTTACTTGGCTAGCTAAGCATACTGGTTATTCCTATCCCCCTAGCAAGTCTAATCTAGTCAAGAGCTTATTGGAGCTAATTCACTCGGATGTATGGGACTGTGTCCTATTACTTCTACAAATGGTTTTAAATATTTTATTAAGCTTGTTGATGAATTTTCTCGTGCAACATGAGTTTTCTTACTTAAATCACGTACTGAAATATTTTCTCTCTTTTATGACTTGTATGTTTTTGTCAAAACCCAATTCCATTAAAAAAAAATTGGATCTGATAATGCAAAAATTCTCTTCTGATTTCACTAGTTGTCTAAGCATGATATTATACATGAATCTTCATGTGCATATACACACGAACAAAATGGCATTGTCGAACGAAAAAACAGCAAACATGGCTCCTATTGTATTGATTCATTATAATGCACCACGATATTTTGCCAAGACACATTTTTTCATTCTATTAGACACTCTTTAAAAAAATATGTGGATGTGTATCTTATGTTCATGACCGTCGCTCAGAACATAATAAACTTGTAGCACGTTTTATCAAGTGTGTGTTCCTTAAGTATTCGAGTGTCCAAAAAGGCTATAGTTGTTATAGTTCAACCCTTCGTAGATATTTTAACATCAATGTCACCTTCAATGAGTCCAGTCCCTTCTTTGTCAAACCTACTAGCAATGTTTCAAAGTCAGCAAATCCAGTTCCTAACCCTTTTGAATCTTCTGATGTCCAGTCTTACGTCTCCCAGTGCTGGCACCAAATGTTGTTATTCCGACGGTCCCAACTCATACTTGATTTACAAAGGTGTGTGTTCGACAACACCAAAGACAAGTGCCTAAAACCCAAGAGTCCTAATGTGTGCATCATGATTCTCATCCATCATACTACCCCATGCCGCACGCGTTGTATAAAAATATGACCAGGTCAAAAGCAAACCAGTCAAACGGGACCGTCACTAAAATCTCAAATAGATTTTATTTGTAACAAATTGAACATGATTAACATATATGTTTCAACTTGAGGAGTGTTAGATATTGTTAGTTAATTAGGGTTTTGCTTCCTAGTAATATAAAGTAAAGCTCCCTAATACAATACAGGTATTCATAAAGTATATAATGTCTTGTAATCTTAATTGAAATGGAAGAGAATAAATTCCCTCAATCACTTAAAGATGGCAACAAATCACTTCTTCTGACACCTAACCTATCCTAAAGAGGTTTGCATCAAGTGCTCAACTATTTGAAATGCTAGTGATTGAGCTAGATATAAGATCACTAAATAAATACTGAGGAATGAATTAGACACAAAAACCTGGAAGAGTTTTAACAGATATAAACCAAGGGGAAGGGAGAGATGAGAAATTTTATATTAAGCCAACATTACGGGGAGATTTTTCACTTCGGAAATTACACCTCCAATCTTCTCACCGTCCTCCACAAAAACTAGGGATTCTTTCAAAATAGATGAAACTTCATCAGGTACCTCCAACGTAGACTCATGTTCCTTAGCAAGAGATAAACCAAAAGGGTTTTTTTGTGCATTGATTTCGTGTTTAACCTAATTACAATAGGTCTCTATATATAGAGATACTAAGTACATAGGAGTGCCCTCTACATTATACTAACTACACTCAAGTACATTCAGTCTAACACGCCCTCACAAGTTAAGTAACGTCGTGTAGCTTGGATCATAAGAATAGAAATCTAGGAGTCGAAAACGGCTTCGTGAAAATATCAGCAATCTGCTCAGTTGAGGAAATGAATTGTATACGAAGGTCTTCTTGAGCAACCTTTTCTCTGACAAAAATGAAAATCAATTTCCACGTGCTTTGTTCGTGCATGAAAGACCGGGTTAGCTGATAAATAGGTTGCACCTAGATTGTCACACCATAGGATAGGAGCTGATGGGGCACGAACACCAAGTTCACGAAGGAGAGCTTGAAGCCAGGTAAGTTCAGCTACAGTATCAACCAAAGCTTTGTATTCCGACTCAGTAGAGGATCGAGAAACAGTGCGTTGTTTGCGAGCGGTCCAAGATACAAGGTTAGAACCCAAATAGATGGCAAATCCCCTGTGGACCGACGATCATCTAGACACCCAGCCCAATCAGCATCGGAGAAGGCTTGGAGAGACTGATCATCATCGGAGAAGGCTTGGAGAGATAAAGTAGATGCCTGACAATGAGTAAGCCACAGTCAACAGTGCCCCGAAGATAACGTAGAATCCATTTAACCGCAGACCAATGTGATTCAGTAGGGGCATGCATTAACCGACACACTTTATTAACTACAAAAGCGATATCTGGCCGAGAAAGAGTAACATATTGAAGAGCATCAACGACCTGTCTGTATTTAACTGGGTCAGAAAAAGCAGGACTGTTAGCTAAAAATAGTGAAGTGGACGAGGTCATGGGGGAAGGCATGGACTTAGAGTTTGAGAGGCGTTGTAAGAGCTCAAAAAATGTACTTTTGAGAAAGGATGATGTCTGGTCCTTGAGGGTGTGTTTGGTGTCCAGACAGAACAGGACAGGATAGAACAACTGTTCAAGGTTTGGTAAGATAAAACTGGACAGAACAGAACAAGTAGAATGACCAATTTACCCCTAATGAGTTGTTTATTTTAATTAATTTATGTAATTTATTTAATTATAATAGATTAATAATTTGTTTTTATAACAAAATATATCAGTTGTTGAGAGGGCCTAGATCCTTTATCGCAAAAGTTGAGCCCAATTGTTGAATGATGGCGTCGATAGCAGCAATATTGTTTCCCGTGATGATGATATCGTCAACCTACACTAAGATGTATAAAAGAGTGACAGCATGACTGGAAATAAATAGTGAAGGATCTGTCTTGGAGCCGATAAAACCAAGGGTATGAAGACCCTTGGAAAAGCGGTGAAGCCAAGCCCGTAGGGCCTGCTTGAGACCGTAAATGGACTTGTGGAGTAGACAAACATTATCTGATCATTGTGGGTCAGTAAAGCCTGGAGGTTGCTTTATATAGACTGTTTCAGTAAGGTAGCCACAAAGAAAAGCATTTTGAATATCAAGCTGCGTGAGTGACCATTTCTGAGAAACCGCAAGCGATAAAATAACCCTGATGGTAGTGGTCTTGACAACAGGACTGAAGGTTTCAGGAAAATCAATGCCATGTTGCCAAAAATCTTTTGCGACGAGTCTCGTTTTGTAACAAGTGATGGCACCCTGTCTTGTCCTGTAAACCCACTTACAATCAACAACAGTAGTATCATGAGCACGAGGAACGAGAGACGACGTGCCGTTTTTAACAAGAGCGGAGTACTCATCGGCCATAGCTTGACACCACTCAGGAGATTTGTTGGCAATGGTAAACGAGATTAGTTCAATAGGTGTAGTGGAAGTGGTGGTATGATTAGCAGAGGGATTGAAGGGAACCCGTTGTTTAGGGTTGGGCCGGAGGTTAGGAGGACGTTGTCTAGGAGGCGGTGATGGTGATGTAGATAAGGAAGTGGATGATAATGGAGATGAACCACTGATATCTGGATCATGGTCTAAAGGGGAAGTGGCTTCCAGAGAAGACCTAGAGATGGGCGAGAAAGTATGTGGTGAACTAGGCGGATCAGGTATTACACAGGAGATGGAACGACAGGTGGAGTATTGTCGGCTACCACGTGATGAGATATCGAGGAGGTATAGGGGAATGATGATGTAAGTGAGGAAGTGGGGGAAGTAGGAATAGCAAAGGGGAAGTGGTCTTCATTGAAGCGAACATGACGAGCAATGTATAAACGCTCGGTAGACACGCTCGGTAGACAGGTCAAGGCAACAATAGCCATGATGGAAAGGACTATAGCCAAGAAAGACGCAAGGGATCGACCGAAAGTCCATTTTGTGATGGTTGTACGGTCGAAGGTGAGGAAAGCATTGACAACCGAAGACCCGAAAAAAGGAGTAATTGGAGATCGTTTAAAGAGATGTTCGAACGGTGAATTGTTTGTTGAGGTTCGCGAAGGCATGCAATTGATTAGGTGTACAACTGTATCGAAGGCGTAATGCCATAAATGTTGAGGAACACTGGATTGAGCAAGCAGAGTGAGACCAATTTCAACAACATGCCTCGTTCCACGAAACCGTTTTGCTTACTGGTGTAAGGACATGAACGGCGATGAAAAATGCCAAGGGATGAGAAGAAGGAAGATCGATTTCGGAATTCACCACCCCAGTGAGTTTGAATGTTTTTTACCTTTGTAGTAAATGGTCTTTTGACCATAGTAAGAAAACCTTTGAAAGTGTTTTAGACATCTGATTTTTGGGCCAATGGATAGATCCACATAAAATGAGAATGATGATAACACATAGCATAAAGTAACGATGACCTTCAAAAGATCTACCATAGTAAGCTTCAGAGTTATCCAATGCTTGCTAAATCAGGCGTAACATGATTGTTCACTCTTGTGTCAGAAAACCATGAAGTTGATTCATCAGATGGGGATGCACGGCTACAGCTGTTGGCAAAGTTAGCAGTCTGCCTAGGACGAATGGTGGATGGATCACGATTAGGACACTGTGATGGGAGGTGTCTAATACCACAACAATTACAAGTTCCATATATTGTGTTTTGATTGGACCATAGACACGTCCACGGCTGTTACCATGAGAAGTTCCACGACTACAATTACCACGGTTGTTGTAGGGCTGACGAGAACCATAGAAAGCTTGAGGGCCTGAAGTTGCAGCAACCATCAACAGATAACCAAGGGTAGATGCAAGTTGTTGATGATGAGAGGCGGAAGGTTGTGACAAACCAAAAGGTGTTGATAGTGAAAAACCGATAGAGTCACCAGAATTGCCGGTTGTAGCTGCAAAAGCCTGAGAAACAGATGGAGTAGAGGCACGAGTTTTCCCAAGCATGTAATCAAGGTCTCTGAGAAGGGCATGAAGTTCATTGAAGGCATTCGGGAGTTGACGTACGGTGATGGTGGATTTAAGACGGTTGTATTCTTCACGGAGACCAGAAACTACAAGCATAACAAGATCTTTATCTTTGACAGGACGGAAGCTAGAGCATACGAAGTTTCATCACCTTCCATCTGAATCTTGAGAAGTTGAGTTTTCAGTGTATATTCCCTGGATGATATGTGAGGCGCATAGGCTCGTTCTAAGGTAAGCCATAGATCAAGGGAAGTTTAACCCTGGACATGTCGAAAAGAGGCTTCAAAGATAGTGGATATAATCAGCATGTGAACATGAGCACCAATAGCAATCCAAATCGGGTAATAATGGTTATATTTTGGATCGGTGGTAGCCTTTGGATCGGAGGTGGTTGCGGTTGATGGTAGATGCTTGGATGGACAAGGTATTGATATATCTATATATCCGAATAGGTTATTTGTGACAAAAAAAGGTTGAATCATTGTTTTCCAATAACCATAGTTTGTAGGAGTTAGGGTAAAAGCAAACTTGTGTGAATTGTAAGATTGTTTCTCGATTGTTGTGAAAGAGGCTATTAGAGCCATGATGTAGTAATGTGCCTTCAAAAAAAAGACTGAATCTGAAAATTAGGGTTCCAGCGGCGGCAGAGGCCTCGGCGGCAGCGGCAGCAAACGGCAAATAAACAAATGGGTTTTGATCGATTCTTGGTATGTGGATCACCTGTTAATGGCGATTTTAATGGTTGTATTGGTTTGTAAAGATCAACCTTGTAGTGGCGTGACCAAGAAGGCAAGTAGGGTTTTGGTAACTTGACTCTGATACCAAGATAAACCAAAAGGTTGTGTATTGATTTTCATGTTTAACCTAATTACAATAGGTCTCTATATATAGAGATACTAATTACATAGAAGTGCCCTCTACCTTATACTAATTATAATTAAGTACATTCAATTTAATAGCAAGCAACCTATCCTCCAATTCAGTATACATGATAAGCTAACTTTATATTTATTATTACAAGAACCTAACGTCTTTTCTTGTTTATTGAAAAAATAAGAATTACAATCCACCCTTGTGGCTACAGCCAAACATATATATGTATGTAGCAATTTGAAGCTAAACCCATTTGCAATTGTCATGCATCTATATTTTTTGTGGTTACCTAACCACGTAATAAAAGAGTTTATTGCAGGAAATTTTTTGTCATTCATGGATAAACTGGCGAATTAGAACACATACTATAGAATGCATTCTTCACCTTCTCCTTTCCTTGGAATCATGCAACTTTACCAAGAAGTCTATTCAAAGTTTTYAGTTTATTTAGGAAAAAAAATTCTAACGAAATATAACCATTCAGGATCGCTAGTCATAGTTAGTGTGGCTAAAAAACGAATCACAAAAGTAAATTAACATACATCAACTCATATTTGGTTGTTGCGACAAAAAATAATAATAAATATGTTGTTCGTTTCCTGCAAGGAAAGAAAYGCGCATTTGCACAACAAGAAAGCGCATAGGGGGTTTTGAGGCGAGGCAGCAAACGCTGCGAGCCGAGCAAATAAGAGCTCTTAGGAGTCATCAGCCTGTTATCCTCGACGTAGCTTTAATTCGTTGAGCTCTCCCTTCCTTTACTCTATTGAGGTACTCTTTATGAAGCATATAGTGGTATGTAAATTAATCTTGATCTCTTCTTAATTTTCAATGTTGAAACTCCAAAAATGTCTCTTTAAAACTTTCTAATCTTAAAGTTCTTATCGGTAATTTTGGTATAAAGTTCAGTATCTTACATTTCTACAAGTCTGTATACTGATGATACTGCCTAGTTATCTAATCAAAGTAGAACGAGTACTCTGAACTTAAATCACCACTAAGAATCCCCTTTACCTCACGATGACAGATGTCACTAGAAATAGAAGTTGCCGGAAGTTTTCACACTAAAACATTATCAAAGTAAACCAATTAGAAACAACACATTGTGGTACATATGCATCATTTTAACACAAAAAAAACTGAGGTGGGGTGAAGCGATTAAACCAACATTTTTTAGATTTTTCTCTTTGGCGGTTAAATTGTCAATCTTTGCAGTGTCCTCAAAAGAAAATGGGGCTTCTTTCACAAAGACCAAGCATCACCAGATGCTTCAATTGCAGACTAGTGGTTCCTAGGCAAGCAATTCATTTTCTAATTCAGCATGCAACACATGGTAATTATATTTTATAATGTTACAAAAGCAATGACTTTTCATATATGTAAAACAATCACCATTGTAATCCACACTAATGACTAACATGTAGAGTACGTACTTAGTAATTTGAGATCAAACTCGGACCTAGTTATTTATGCACAATCCTATTACCGATTACTTAACCATGTAATACAAAAATCTATGTATGGAAACCTTATTTTATATATGGATCTGAAATAGCAAACTACAACCTGCACTACACAAAGCAAACTTCACGGTCTTCTTTCCTTAGTATCATGTAACTCTCCAATGAAGTCTCGCAAAAACAGTTTCTCTAAAAGAAAAAGTTTGCTTGACAAGCAAAACTATTCCGGATCTCTGGTCATAGTCGGTGTGGTTAATAAGCCAAACAAAGAAATGTGGATACAAGCAAACCACAGAATAAAAATGGCATCCATCATATCCACATATTTTTGTTGGTGGAAAGAGATTAGCACAACGATGGTGTTCATTTACACGTTGTTGAGGTACTATATGTGGAAGCACATATGACACCTAAGCCAACCTTAATCTCCTTGCCAACGTTTCCATAATTGAATTCTCCAAAATGTCTAATCAAACTTCCTTAATCTTACTGTTCTTGTTGGTAACTTTGGTATAACTTTTAGTATTGAGCATTTCTGCAACTGCACATACTGAAAATATAGCATAGTTATCCAGTCAAAGTACAATCAGTACTCTACACTTAAGTCAACAAAAAAAGAAGCTCAAGAAGCTATCACACTAGGATATTGTAGAAGTAAACCTATCAAAATGACCATGGCGTAGTTGTCATGCATCATTTAGACATACAAACTAAGGAGGTGGGGAGAGATGAGATAATTTATATTAAATCACATTACCTTATGGTTCTTCACTTCTGTGGCTGTATTGTCACTGGAACTATCACTAGTTGAACTGTCACTCTTATCAGTGTCCATAGAAACTCGGGATTCATTGACAATGGACAATGCTGCATCAGATGTTTCTGTTGTAGACTCACGTTCTTTGGAAAGCAATGCGTCTTTCGATTCAATCTGCATGATATGATAATTAATATTTTTTATGATACAAACACAATGATTTTGATGTTAGTCGAAACAATCACAATTACAATCCACACTAGTGGTAACGCCAACTGAGTACTGTATTAGGAATTTAAGGTCCAACATAATCCCAATTAATTTATGCATGATAGCAACAAAATGACTTTTTGGGTGACCTATCCCGTGATGTGATGAGCTTCACATCGGGTGCTCAACCATTTGAAATGCAAGAGATCGAGAGACGTATAAACCTACTGAAGAAAAATAAGAACTAATTAGATGCAAATCCTCGAGGATCTTTAAGGTGATGAACCCTACCTCCTACTAATGCATGTTAAGGAAGCACGTTAGCCTAACAAGATGGCATAACGATGAGCTTATGTAACAATGGGTGTGCAACAAAAAAAAAGATTGATTTGAGAGTAGGCTTGGTTGTAGGTTATCATTCAATGTTATCTATTGTAATGCCATCTTATTTTGTGTTTGCATCCACCGGAGGAAGCTAAATATTTCTTTATGTAATCTTATTGGGAGGCTTCAACTTGCACACAAACTTTCAAGCTTTAAATGTTTAATATGACTTGCTRCCAAAAAAGAACTTATTTCACTCACGTTAAAACATGGTTACTTAAGGTGAATTAAGATCAATCCCATGCTTATTGTATCTTACTTCTTATGTACTTTGATATATTACTAGTTTGGCTCCATCAATCTCACAATTGGTACTTATTTGAATAAAATTAATCAGTTATGTACACATTACCTACTATTTTATGGTGGACTAGGCGAAGGCAAACCTAGCTTTGAAGTTGAAGTACCATTCTTTCAGTTTTATCCAACTTCATCAATTCAATTCTTTCTTAGGCTTCAGCAAACTTCTTCTCAGATTCCTCAGACCATTGTCTCTTTGATTCCAATAAAACATGCATGCCAATAAGTATATAAGATGGGTAATTTATAGATCAAGAGAGAAAGAATAGACAGGAAGAAACAATGATGGAGAGAAAATATCGAACCGGTTATCTACTAATTAAGGATAATGTTAAGCACAAAACATTGGCTAGTCACAAGAAAAAGAAAGAAAATTAATTTACACCAAATACACTTGGAAGAGTTCGGCTTGATTGAAGATTTGTATCAATGCTATCTATTGTTATGCAACCTTGTGTTGTGTTTTCATCCATTGGATAGAGCATCTACAACGTATGAACCAAATTTCCACTTTGTAACCATCTGGCTTCAAATTTGTAGACAAACTTTGAAACTTCATCAATGTTATAAGACTTGGTGCCCAAAGAGAATTTATTTCATTCTCACTAATACATGTTAGTTAAGACAATCAAGATTGATTCACATGGTATTTATATCTCATTTCTGATGGGCTCTATATATCGTTTGGCTTCAACATATCACAAAACCCATGCTTATTGCATACATTATACATACATGACACTATTTTATGGTGGATGAAACAAAAGCAAACATAATCTTAAAGTTGAAGTACCGTTCTTTCAATTTCTTCCAACTTCATGATTTCGATTGTTTTCTGGGCTTCAATATACTTCTTTTCAAATTCGTCAGCCCGTTGTCTCTCTGATTCTAATAAAGCCTGCATGCCAATAAGTACATAAGATCGGAAATTACACATCAAGAGAGGATAAGAGAATGAAAGATAGAATAGTGGAGAGAAAATCTCATATATGATGCACTTCCTTAAAAGGTCTAAATGACTAAAAGAAATCAAATATCTTGCTCTATAGAGAATACCAAGACAAGATAGCCATGTTGACAACCATTTAGATTTTTGCATAATATTTCTTGCTTTATTTTCAGTCATCCTAAATTCATTGTAATTTGGTAAAATCAATGCCTTCAGAAGAAAGAAAGAAAGAAATTATGCACATTGGTTGTTCACAAGAAAGAAAGAAATTATGTTTGCACCACATTCACTTGAGAGCTTTGCTTGGTCATAGATTTATATCAGTGCTATTTGTTGTTATGTCCTCTTACATTGTGTTTTCATCCGACACCTAGAGAATCCACTGCATATGAACTTCATATTTCTTTTTGTAACTATCTTATTGGCTTCAAGTTGCACACAAATTGTGAAATTTCAAATGGGTTATATGCATGCTAATGGGGCAAGTATGCTTCTCCCCGGGGGTGCTCATGGGTTGGGTTGATCGGATTGAGACATTTGAACAACCCAACCCAATGCTTGCGGTTTGAAAAATCTTAACCCAACCCAACCCAAACCGTACGGGTTGATCGGGTTGATACTTTAGTATATTAAAATATTCTTCTAACCTTGAATATGTTATTTCTTTACTCATAATTTCTATTTCATCATCAACCATTTGGTACAACTTATCCATACTTTTTACGTATATCACATTCAGTTAATTTTCTCAATTTACATATATATGAATGAGTGATATAGAGATGGAGAATAGATTGAAAATATGTACATATGAAGAGCGTACATGATAGTGTAATTGTCTAATGTATATATTAATATAAACTCAACAATCATATTAAATCCAATAAATAAAAGGATATCGGGTTCATCGGATTGGGTTGGGTTCAAATAATAGTAACCCAATATCAACCCAATACCTACAGTTTGAAAATTATACAACTCGATTAGACATCGGGTTGCTTCGGGTTGAGTTATTTCCTGTTGGGTTACGTTGGGTTGGTCGGGTTTTTGAGCACCCCTACTTCTCCCCATGGTTTAGTAAAAGGGGGTGAGGGGGGAATTTACTCCTACTCCAGCGCAAAAAGAATTTATTTCCCTCTCACTAGAACATTGTTACTTAAGGCAATCTGGATTGATTCCCATGCTTACTATATCTATTTTCTCATTGCCTATGATATATCGCTCGTTTGGCTTCATCATGTCACACAACCAATACTTATTTGTGATAAATTTATCTATGGTCTACATCTATGCCACTATTATATGGTGGACTAAACAAAAGCAAAGATAGTCTTGAAGTTTAAGTACCATTCTTTCAGCTTCTTCCAACTTCATAATTTCAATTCTATCTTGCGCTTCAGCATACTTCTTCTCAGACTCATCAGCTCGTTGTCTCTCTGATTCTAATAAAGCCTGCATGCCAATAAGTATACAAGATGGGTAATTTACAGATCAAGGGAAAAAGATACAATGATGGATAGAAAATCAAATATTTGATGTACTTCCATTCAAGGTCTAAATGACTAAAAGAAATCAAACATCTTGCTCTACAGATAATACAGCCATATCATTCACCAAGAAAACAAGATTGCCATGTTAACACCCATTTGCATTTTTGCACATATTTCCTACCTCATCTTAAATCATCCTAAATTCATTGTTAATTTGGTAAAATCAATGCCTTTAGAAGGTATTTGCAAATTAAGTGCGCAAATGTGATCAAGTGCAGTCCTAGTTGAAGTCATGTCCGAAGGAAAAATCAACTCAAGTGCTTAGTAACAAACATACAATGCTCTCTTAAAAATGACACCACTTCCATATTTCCTATATAAAGATATAAACTAAATGATAATAAAAAATATGTGAGGTCATCAGTCATCACTTCATTAACGACCGACCATATAAGCAAAAAACGAACATGCTTTTGCTTCTCTGAGAAAGTGTAAATCTATGTTTCATAGATGTTCAACAAGATAAGTAGGAATTTAGGTCAGACATGGATCCAATTTACCAATTACAACAAGTACAGTACAAAGAAAACTTCACCCTTTTCTTTCCTAAGAATCATGCAACTTCCATGAAGTTTTCTTCAGAACTTCGGTTTCTTTAAGATAGAAACTTTAGCTGATGAGACACAACCATTTCAGATCTCCAATCATAGTCAACAAAAGAACCAAATAATTAACATGACATATATCACACTCAAACAGATGCTTGTTGGTAGAAAGAGATCAACTAAACCGTGTTGTTCCTTTATTCCATGTCCTCTATGAAGCACATATGGAACTTAAATGAGTCTTCATGTCCTCACTTCCAACATTTAAATTTGCAAAAAAATCTCGAACTTTTTTAATCTTAGGAGTGATTCTCATATATAGTTTAGCATTTTACATTTCTATTGATAATATTACATAATTAGCAAGTCAAACTAGAACTAGTGATCTAAATTTAAATGACTACTTAAGATCCCTCAACAACAAAAGATGTCACTGATAAAATAAGCACCAGAAGTTATCACACTAAGGGTCAGTTTGTTAACAACTTAATGAGCTTAAAGGGACTCAGCTTATTCGTTCAGTTATACATGACTTTTTGATAGTGGCTTAATGATATAAAAGTGGCTTGTTCAGTAAGCTTTTAGACGGAGCTTTATGCAGAAATCCAATTTCTTTCAAGATCTGTCCCTCCTAATTAAAAAGCATGCTCCTTCCATCTATGGAAAAAAAACCTCAAAAACAAAAACCTTCCCAATCTCTATAGACAGATTAATCCACACAATCAGCTTTATCCATACAGGACTTAATGGAAAACCAACCCTACAACCCCTAAGATATTTTCAAAGTAAAATGGTTACGATCATCCAGGACATCATTGTAACACTCACAAATCATGGGGGTAAGGAGAGGAGATAATTTATAAGAAACCAACATTACCTTCAAGTCTTCCACTTCTGCAGCTAAACTGTCAATCTTTCCCCCGCTAGATGTATTTGTTCCAGACTCATGTTCCTTGGCAAGCAACGATTTTTCTAATTCATTCTGCATGATAAGGTATTTAACGTTTGTTACGAACATAAGTTTTCATACTTATCAGAAAATCACAATAACAATCCACCATAGAGGTAACAACCTAACAGATAAAAGTTATCTCAAGAATCTAACGTTAAAATCATCCCCCAATCAATTGGCATATCTACTTGGCTTTTAATATTACATAACCATGTGATAAAGAGTCTATGGATGGRCGAATGACTTTCTTGTGTGACATAACCTAGGGTATGAAGGCGTCACACCAAGTGCTCAACCATTTGAAATGCATGAGATGTTGCAAAACTGACAAAAAAGTAAGGAAAGAATAAGGTTATGAACCAAAGCAATGCTGATGCATGATTAGGAAGCACAAGAGCCCAACAACAAATGCAAATGAAATGTCAGACAAGATATGATGGAAGGAATAATGCTCAACCACATTCTCTTCAGAGTTGAGTTTGGTTGAAGATTAACATCTAATGTTACCTATTGCTAGGTCTTCTTACATTGACATCCATCCATCTAACAGAGCATCTACTGCTTGTGTTAGGAAGATCTTAAAATTGTAAGTGTTTATATTCCAATGACTTGAGCTTTGTTACTTCATATCAAGTTCCCACATTATGATTTACTGAGACAACTAGGAGACCTGTCAGATTCTTATGAGCTCAATATTCTTTTTCTGACTATCCTATTGAGACGCTTCATCACTGTAAACAAATTTTAGAACTTCAACATTTCATTAAAACTTGGTGTTCAAAAAGTAGTTTTCCCTCTCAGTAGAACATCATTAGTTAAGGTGAATCAAAATCAATCCCCATAGTGATTGTATCCCACTTCACATTTGCTTTGGTAAATTGCTATTGTGCCTTCATGTTATCATAAAACTCGTAGTTACTTGCATCAATGTTCTCTATTGTCTGCATAATTGCCCCTATTTTATGTTGGAGTAGATAAAAGCCATCACAATCTTGACAGGACACCTCTTTATAGCTCAAAACTAAGGGCCTGTTTTTTAGTAGCTTAATGGAACTCACAGCTGATTCGGTCAGCTATACATGACTGGAAGTGGCTTAATGATAAATAAAGTGACCTATTTAGTAAGTTTCTAGGGAGAGCTTTATGCAGAAAGCAAGTTTTCTTGCAAACATGCCTCTCCCTATTAGAAAAACGCTTCTTCCATCTATGAAAAAACCATCTCAAACAAAAAACTTCTCAATCTATGCAGACAGATTAATCCACACAGACAACTTTATCCATACAGGATTTAATGGAAAACCAACCAAACAGCCCCTAAGTTCTATCCAAAAAGATCCAGGAAGAATCCACCGAACTTATTCACCTACTTTCCATCCCCTTCTAGGTAAACAATGCAACAGATTTTACAGCCATACATGGAAAGCAAATACAAACCAGTGGAAAGGAATGAAGGATTATCTTTGAAACAGATTAATGTTACCTTCTTACGCACTTCAATATCTAGACGCCGTGTGAGCTCTTTCACTTGCTGTTCAAGTTGCTCCTTCACTTGTTGAAGTGCACCAGTTTCCCTTGCTGCCTATATATGGTAAAGATAAGCAACTAATGATGTGAAGACTGACACAACAGAAGTTTTTTTATCAGAGAAAAAACAATAATGAAGAACTAGGGTTTCTAAAGCATTGCAGCCTAAATGCCTTCAGCATCATGTATGCGATAGACCAAAGGCACCTTATGTAGGGTTGATCAAATCGCTAAATAAAAAAGCTTCTTGATATATTTACTTTGAAAGGTAGATAATAATATTCAGCCAGTAAGCCTTGGAGAATAAACCAAAAGGCCTTTGGCCTAGCGGTATCGTAACCCTTGGCCTTCTAGGAGGTCAGGGGTTCAAACCTCACCATAGGTGAGGAGGGTGTATGAGTTTATTTGTTGCATTTGCTGTATACAAATATTATATACTTCAAAAAAAAAAAAGCCTTGGAGAATAACTTTATTCATGATACTACAGGAGAGACAAAATATTAGATCAGCCTAATGGCCATTTCTCTTGTTTAGTTGCTATAATTTGCAAATGAAGTGTCAACTTTGTCCTAATCGAACGAAGTCTAACTAAATTTCAGTTACTACCCAAGAAAACTACAATCTGAACATATGAGTATATGACCTATTACTCCAATGCATAAGAGAAAAAAAAACAGACCATCTTTAATCTCCGAAGCTCTCTCCTAGCAACTCTCTGCCTCCATCCACATTGTGTGACAACCGTTGCCTTCTCCAGTTTCTTATAGCGTTTATAATCTCTATGACCACGCCATTTGGCCTACAAGAACTGACTCGTATTAGACCTGGGAAGGTTTAAATTTACAAGAAGCAAGTGAATACCAGGTACTGACTTCTATGCAAGTAGCTGCCTTGGTTCGCCTCCTGTAACTGAGTTCACGGCGAGCAGCCATTGCTCTCAGACATGACTGAATGAGGACAACTGCATGCCTGAGTCTGTTGTAAGACGTCCTCAACGTGTATCGCCGAAAGTTAGTCTGAATTTTTGTTGAGACAGCTGTCTTTCTCATATCTTCGTATACCTTAGAAGCAAGCGTTCCTAGTAGAAACAATCACAGTGTGTGTGAGGGACAGTGACATAACATACAATACAAATTAAGAAAAAATAAGCAGAATGCAGGGAACAGGCCATGTGTAGAAACCAAATAAAAAAACAGTGCTCGGAAAGGGTGTACTTTTAGTATGATTCAGAAATGAGACAGTAACCTCTTAAAGTATGTAGCAAGGCAAACGTTTCATGTGACAGTTTTCTGGACAGACAAACCTCTGCATAAAGTTTGCAAGGCAACAGCAAGATTAGCCATAGCATGAAATCGCTTCCTAATGAGAAAACTTCTTGTCATTCTCTGAATAACAATGATTGCCTTGCTAAGCTTTTCCGCTCTCCGTGTGTCTAATGCAGCCATGTGACCCGCTCTAAGAAAAACTTTTGATTTTCCGATCTGCCGACTCATATATACACCTTATTAAGTATTGACAAATTGAAATGACTGGAAGATAAAGATTGAACTAATCGATATATAAATCTGGCATGTAAAGAAAAAAACCAATATCATGTACAGGTATGAGGTAACATCCGCCAAACAAGAACAAAAGTGACCCCAAATTGGTCCCAAACATAACATGAGATCCAAAGGCAGATATCCCGAGAACTAGATACGTGCATAGTTCAAACGATGATCCATCAACAAATATAACAACCCACAATATCGGAAATGCAATGTGAAAGTTCAAACACTAGAAATGCTAAACGGCACAGAAACTGATACAACAAAATTTAGCATGGTTCCGCTACCGGTGTGATAGTGCGTGTCCACAGGAGAGAGATATTGATTGCACTAATCAAATGAATTGAAGTGAAAACACAGAACATCATATTACGATATCATTACTAGTATAATCTTGAAACTTAAGCTCCTTCCAGAGGCAACAAAAATTTTATTACCTGATATCCCTGAATCCCCAACGTGTCCAGAATCTTTCTACATGCATCCTTCCTGTCATGACTGCAGTACAAGTGATGTTATCGAACCATGTTCAAGATTTTCAAATTAGGTATCAGATGAATTGTACTTACTTTGCTCGCAAGACCTCTGGAACCAAAAGACCAAATCGATTCACAAAATCAATGAAACTCTTATTGGTAGGGTATCCAGCACAGCTGATACGAATTGCCTCTAGAACCCCCTGCATGAAAAGCACTTCAAATATGAGTTCAAGAAATTACTATTGAATTTCAAACATTGTTATATGCAATTTACTAACCCCACAACGTAATTGATGAATGATGTTGACATTTTCAAAGACAGCCGGTTTAAGAAAGTTATTTGGCTTCACACATCTAATATAATGAGGTTGTGTGGAATTCAGAGTCTCCATCAATTGTTGAAGTTGTAGCTGCATTAATTAAGAAAGAATGAGATCTACAATCTCGCAGTAAGGATGTTGAACTTGAACCATTAACTACAGTCTACACATGTGATTTTCCTCTTTCTTTTATCGTTCTTCTTTGATTCACTTTTTATCTTTTTGAGAAGCAAACTTTCTATCTCATAATTTATGACCTTGTTGCTTGACTGATCCCCTGTAAAAATTAAGTCCACTGTGACATCAATATTTGAAAGATGACCTACTTTGAAGCGAGAACCAATTGACGAGAACTTGGATTTTTTGGTTGCATCCTCGCGTAGTGGAGGAAAAAGCCCTGATACGAAAGAGCACTTGGAAGCACTCAGCAAATCTTGATGTTCAGGAACAAGATAATCTTTGTTTTTGTCTAGGAATTGATCAGACTGATAGTGAACCTGAATATTATACAAAACACATGTTTTAAGCCTAGAGATGCATTAGCAACATTTTACCTGAAAATTTATAGAATCTTACATTACCTCTCCGGCATAATGAGCAATGATGAAATCCGAGCGTGCCAATTTTGGTTTGATAAATCGTGGGTGAGTTTTGAATGTCTGATAGAGCTTCTGTGAAAACGTTTCAGGAGTTGACTTGGGAAACATACTGGAACCAAAATTAGGTAAGCATGAGCTAACAAGAAGCTTACTCGGCATTACAAACAAAGTATTATGAAAGTGTGTGTGCCTAGAATATACCTAAAAGTAAATACTTTAAAGACCATGAATATAAACACACACACGCCCTATCCTTGTGATAAATGGGCCCATGAAGAACGATAAAAAAATAGAAAATGCTTTTCATCATCAAAAATAGAAGTCAATACAAAGAAATACTAGAAAGCACTATTCTATTTTATGTGGGACGCATAGCATATGGCATTAGCATGAACATATTTCATACGTCAACATATAAGATATGTTAATTCATATATTCCATTGTAACACATCAGTAACAAATGCAGAAAGTCATCTGATCCAATTAGAACCAACTGGCCTTGATTGGATATCCAATTGTAATTGGATTGGGTCAAATCCAAAAATTCTAACATCCAAATTGGATAGTTCGGTTCTTCGGATGGCGGTCCAAAATCCAATAAAACTAAACCGATACCACCAGATTAATAATATTTTACGTTATTTTTTAGTTGATATTTGTATATAGTGTTTTTCAAGATATTAGAAAAATATGTTTATAATTGGTTGGAAGTTGAAACGGTGGATTAATTGGTTAAAGTTTAGATCATAATATTGGGATGACTAATATCCATATGGAACCGATCCGATCCAATTATACATTGGATTAGATTGGATTGGTTGTCCAATGTTGAGTGGAACGGACCGGATTCAGATAGGATCCACCTAAATCCATTGGATTTCAACCGATGAACACCCCTAGTGGCAATAATACATGTATATGGATATGTATATATCTGTTAGCAAATACATATAAACCTTTTAATAGCAAATATAATAGACTCTGCAGATTGCAAGCTTAGACAATCAATCCTACCTTTCTATTTTAATTAGAAGTGAAAGTTTGTGGATTGTGGAGTACCCTAAAAATGGTAACTTTCTGACCGTTGACTGAAATAGTTAATGAATAGAGGTCATGACTAGTGGTTGATAAGTACACTGTTGGTATAGTCCTACAGGCTCAAATAGATAGCTGAAAATAAGTAACAATTTGCTAACCAAGTGACTGGTTCTTGATATAAATGAAATAACCTCTAGAAAAACTAATCACTCAAAAAAACCCAACAAGAAAAGCCATTTAAGAGATCAGTTAAATTTTACAATAAAAATCACATTAGGAAGACAAATGTGCAAATATATTACACAAGAAGACTAAGTGATCACAATAAAYCAATATATATCTCTAAGAATGCAGCAATTACCATTTACCCTCAGAACTACAATTGTTCCACAAAAAGAAAGACTAAGAGAATTTGTCAATTATTTCATGTATTATGGTGAAGAAGATCACAGTTTCTTCTTTCAAAAAGTATGCAAGTTTTTCTATTGATTATTGTAGAAAGTAACATTGAGATAGAAGAAAAAGTTGTTATATATGACATGGAACTTTTAAGAAATTAATTAATGTTATATATATATATATATATATAATATATATATGTATGGGTTGGGTTCCGATGAGAATGGAAGTTATGGTGAGAAGAGTAAAAAGGGATTTCCACCCTTGGATCAATCCTAATTGAAGAGAAGCACTAGATCAACACTAATGAGATATACTAGATCAATTCCCTTCTAAGGCACGATTCATGGGTTGTTTTGGGATTAAAATGTTGGAATATTTCCTACTTTAATGTGGCCTAAGGACCATTTCTGTAATAAATAGTGGGAAACTAATATATTAACAGTTTATATCCTAAACTATACCATCATGACAAATCAGTTACTTGATGGAARTAACCACCATATAAATAGATGGTCAAAATAGTTCTCTTTGATGCTTCATACGTACGGCACGTTCAAGGGAGATCCAACTCTCTTCTCCCAAAAACACCCTAATCTTGTCCTCTCAATCTATCCATCAAGAAGGAAGCATTATCACGAGAATAAGGAATCCGGAATCAAACTACTATAATGGTTTCTTCTTCATCAATGAACAATCCAATCAAGATCGGATCTCCAAGTAAGTTTTATGTTTATCAAATCTAATCATTATTGATGAAATTAATTAGTGATCATGAGATTAAATCTTGTTCTATGTTTAATTTAATTAACATGAAAGTGATCAAGGGTTTCCCTTCTTCCACTTCTCACCTTAACTCTTATTCTCACACGATCCTTCGTATATATATATATATATATATATATATATATATATATATGTGTGTGTGTGTGTGTGTATACATATATCTATGAATGAATGAATGAACGAATGAATGGATACTACTACTAAAAAACCCTATTTTTGTAGGACCCAGGGCAAGTGCCCGTCCCTCCTTTCCCAACAGTCCTGCACACACATGTTTACAAAGAAATATTATCAAATTATGTGTGCCTGGAGCACGTCTGATAAAAAATGCATAAAAAAGGAATATAAACACACATACGTGCAAACACACAATGTGTATGTTGTGTGGATGGCAAAATGTTGCTTACCAGGCCTCATCAAGTAGAGCAATGATCCCACCAGGTTTCTGCAAATACAAACATTAATAAAAATGCATCATCTCTAAGGTTGTGAAGTTAGAACCCAGTCTCTTGTGATTAGTTATGACTTATGATATATGCTTATACTAGTGATTACATAAAAACTATTGCTTATCAAGAAATGAACATGGGATCTTCCAGAATGACAAAACTTCAAACAACATTGTCAACAGAAATTTGAAATCTTGAAACGGAATGTTTTCTGTTTCTCAATTGTGTCTTTTCCAGCGGAGGGGTAAAAGTGTATTTAATGCAGAAATCTCTTCTGTTGGACTCATTTCTTACTTCCAGTAACAAAAAGGGTGGCACTGAAAGCTTTATTTATAATTCATCAAGTTTTACAGAAGTACTTGTATTTTACATGCATTAATAATAATTAATCTACACACATGAAAAATAAAAGAATGATCGTATTACTTCCCAGGATATCAACTGTGGCCAAGGGTCAAATCATGACCAAACTCTCCTGAAAAGACCATAAACAAAAATGTGCAGCCAAATGGGAACCTTTTATTGGTTTCTTTTACTTGATAACTAGATCTACTGATAGATTGTCAAGAAAGAAAACTGCAGGAATCAAAAGAAGTTGAGGATTTCATAATTTAAATTTATATGTAGAACCTTTTCAATAAGATCTAGGATGTCCTTGTTGTCTACAAACTCTATGTAGCTCCAGTCAATCTCCTCTTTGCTGTATTTCTCTTGCTGCATCTTGAAAACATGCTGTATGAAGGAAACAGTTAATGCTGGAAATCAATTATATGTTCATAAAGGGAAGTATTACCAATTTTGTCAAAAACACATTTAGTCAGACCTGATTGAAGTGTTGTTGCAGCTTCTCATTAGTGAAATTAATACAGAACTGTTCAAAACTGCCCAATTTAAACAAAACTATGACTAAATCATATCAATCAAGTCAACAAAGAAGCAGTTCTCTAACGCTGTGTTCTTGAATTTGGGGAGAAAAGAAAAGAAAAGAAATGGAAAGAAAAGAAAGGAAAGGAAAAGAATCTTTTTTGTATTTTTGCTCTCGAAAGGGAAGGAAAAGGAAGGAAAGGGAAAGAAGTAAAGTAATTTTTCATGTTCTTGAACAGGAGAGAAAGGAAAGGAAAGATGTCATTTTTACTAATTTACCCTTTAAAAATATATTCTTTAGAATTAATTAGGTGGTTTTGTAATTTGAATAATTTTTAAAGATTTTTTGTTTCTTCCCTTTCCTTTCCTTTCCTTTCCTTTCCTTCCCTTCCCTCTCCTCCCAGATTTAGGGGGAAACTTATCATTATTTTCCTTCGTTTCCTTTCCTAAAGAACTTTCAAGAACATGAGTTCTTTTTCTTTCCTCCCCTTCCCCTCCTTTTCCTTTCCTTTCCTTCGTAAAAAAGGTTTCGAGAACACAGCATAATAATTATTTCAGCGCTGAAATTTTACCTATTGGTTTTAAAGCTCTCAAAACCATATATGTCAAGGACGCCGATTAGAGAATTTGACTTTGGATCTTGCCCAATCGACACATTAATTTTATCCACCAACCTGTAAATATGAATAATCATGCACTCCAGAAGCTAAAGTAATTAAGAAAGCCCTTTGAGCAATCATACATGGAACAACAAACTATTTAAATGCATAATCCAAAGTATGGTAAATCAGATCAACATGAAAGGCTGAAATTACCAATCAAATAAGCGACAATATAAGGTCTTAGCCAAACCATCCCTGCTGAAGGTTGCACCCTCAGGATCAAGGCTTCTCTTGATAACTTCTTCTGGAGTAACCATCACACGCTTCAGTAGTGCATCTTCCAGTGACTGTAGATCACACCTGAAGTAGACAGTAATTCAGAACACATGCATACACAAACACACACACAGATGTGTTGGGAGTCCTGCATCGGCTAGACTTGGAACATTCTCCTCTGTATATGTTGGAACCTCCCCTTCCTCCTCAAGGGCTCTTTTGGAGAGTGATCCAGGGGGGTTCCACATATCCTCACATGGTATCAGAGCCAAGGTCTGTCACTCTAAGGACCCAACACTCTGGCTAGCCCCCTCTCGACACTCTGGGACAATCTGTGTCCATCTAGCCTCCATTGAAGGGGGCGTGTTGGAGTCCCACATCGGCTAGACTTGGAACATTTATCCTACATATATGTTGGAACCTCCCCTTTCTCCTCAAGGGCTCTTTTGGAGGTTATCACGGGGTTCCACATATCCTCACAAGATGCAAACAAACACACACACACACATAAGTAGACATTAAAAGTTGGAGACAGAAAGAAATAAGCATATCACAGCTCCAAACACACATTAGCAGCTCTGCTGTCATCTGAAGATGAAATTTGGATTTATCGTCTTTCAGGATTGACGAATCATGCTCTTCCCCTTTAGCAAATTCAAGATTACCAAGATGGAGAATTGAAGCCACAACGCTGAAAATTGCATCCTGGAAAATATGTATGTTATTGACAGCTTATTACACAATAAAACAAAATAACAAACAATTCAGCTTGAAGATGTTACAACCTGTTCTGTTTGGCTTATTCCAACAATATCCATGGCTCTCCTAGTGGCAAGATAATCATGGGCATCGCTTACACCAACAAGTTCATAGCAATTTGATTGATTGAGATAGTGAAACGACTTAGGGTCTCCTAATTTGTATTTCTTGGTTTCCTTAAAAAGTTAAGAAAAGAGTTAACAATCTTTAAGTAGCTAGGTAGGATCTGAGTTATAGAATATATGATACATAAAAACTACCTCCGGGGGTGCAGCACAAAGAAGATAGAAACAGTGATAGTTGCGTTCAGGATCTGAAATTTGGCAAACACGAGATCTTTCTAGGAGGTATGTCCGGATGGCAGCTCCAGATATTCTTCCACATTTATCAAACTGAATCTCAACAAATTTTCCAAAACGGCTGCAGCAAGATAGCACAGAGGGATCACGGCATTTTCAGCCAATGCAATTAGTTATTGAACAAGTATCAAGTTTCTTGTAGCATAACTTGAACAGTTCTGCACCTGGAATTGTTATTTCTAACAGTTTTTGCATTGCCAAATGCTTCCAGGACTGGATTTGACTGCAGTTACAACATGTAATCAAGAGAAATGGATAGGTTAGTATGACAAAGCAAAGAAAATAACCTATTGGCATAAATTACAAAACAATCTTTTTGTCTTAAGCTAGTCAGGGTAGGCCAAAAATGAAGCCAAAATAAATTATAAAGAGGTCAACTTGCTAGGGTTCACGAACACAAATAGCATCCTTTAGTGTACTCACATCCAAGGCCAATTTCTTTGGCTTATTCCCTCATTTTAAGGGCCTTTTTGTTAGCAGCTTAATGGGCCTCAGTGCTTATTCGGTCAGCTATACATGATTATTTGGTAGTGGCTAATGATGTAGAAAGCGGCTTATTCAGCAAGCTTCTAGGGGGAGCTTTATGCAGAAAGCCAAGTTTTTTCCAAACCTATTGCTCCCAATTGAAAAATATGTTCATTCCATATATGGAAAAAAGACCGAACAAAAATCTTCTCAATCTATACAGACAGATTAATGCACACATACATCTTTATCCATATAGAACTTAATGAAAAACCAACCAAACATCCCCTAAATCTCTCTTCATTACTTCTCACAATGTCAATCTTGGCCTGCCTCTACCTCTCCTAACAGTCTCATCTTGATAGAGTCACTTTGTTAACCAAATATCTATGTTGAAGATGACCAAACCATCTCAAATGATGTTGCTCAGTTTCTCCCAAACTGGTGTCAACCCAACTTCTCCGGAATATCAATATTTTCTAATTCCATCCTTCGTGTGGGAAGACATCCTAGTCAAGCAAATACTAGCAGGCCACTTTAGTCCTTCAACTTAATAGTACTCGGAAAGTTTACTGTGTAAACCTTGGGGTTAATAACAGATTTACCGGTAGGTAAGGAAAACCTTGATTAATTAGAATACAACTATACAAGATGGGTCTTTAAGGGCCACAAGAGGTAGAAAACCTAAAATCCTATTTGAGAATGAAGTAAAAACAAACAGAATACTAGCCTATATAATAGCTCCCAAATTGCATTTTGAGGAATGTTCTATACACAAAAGGAGTAGATTCTTCTTTATTGTTAGTGTGGTGCTATTAATCACTAATAGTATTCAACTTTCGCCAATTTGATTAATCTTGATGGTGTTTAATTACTTTATCCCTCGATTCAATCTGATTATTAGGTTGGTGGCGAAAATTTTATCAAGCTAATCTCACATTTCCAGGTCCTAATATTGCCCGGTTTATGCATCATCTATTAGTTTAACAAGCCTCTCTCTCTTATCCTTTAACTTGCCGATAAAAATCACTTTTACTAAAGAGTCTATACAACACATAACAACTTACTGAATCATGAGAGGCTACAAAGACCTAATAATAGATCCATAGATCATTTGATGACCAATACCATAAATATGGTTAAAGGGTAAGTACCCATGTCTACACATTATAGCTATTTTATATTCCCATCTCCACCTTCCCATGAGATCCTTCATGAGAGAACTTGGTCATACTAGATTGACCTTAACAAATTAATCAGAACCAAAAGCTAGTTTACCTGTATTTTACTTGTAAGGAAGAAGTGAGAAAGGGACAATTGTGGGTCCCAAGAGCAATAATGAAAATGGGTACATTAGCATGTGTATTAGGTGGAATTGGGTGTGGGATATATTGGGTTCGTTTTGGTTTAGTTTGATTTGGTTTGGTATTAGGTTTTGTTGGCTTTGTAACCAGGTCAAATGCAATCCTTTCATCCAAATTTTTACATTTAAAAAATAAAATTCAATTTAGAAAGGACAATCTAATGGAAGAAAAGACTAACCTCCTCAAATCAGTTGCATTTTTACTTGGTTCAATGGACCATTTAAAGAAATACAACAAGGAATTTAAGTTACTTTGACATCTTACTTCTAGAACCTGTTGTTCAACTGTTCGTCCTTCAGAGCCTTTATGACCACCAACATATGCAAGATAGCGCATAAGCATCTTGGTAGTCTCAGTCTTACCCGCCCCACTTTCACCGCTGACCAAGATTGAGTTACTTTTTCCTCCATTAACCATTTCCCTGATTCACCTCAAGTGAGCATGTCTATGTGATCTCTTTAGATGATATGTAATACAAAAAAAGGGAATATTACCTGAAAGCAAATTCAGCAATTGCAAATACATGCGGACTTAGAGCCCCAAATTGTGCTCCTTTGTATTTTTCCATCATGTGAGCATCATACAAGTGAGGCAAACTTTGAAATGGATTAACGGCGATGAGGATATTGCCTGTATAAGTCTGCCATAATGTCAGAGTACGATATAGTATTATGACAAAGCCTCCATAGCTGCAGTAATCCAACGTTCCCCTCGCCAGACTAAACAACAGCAAAATAGATAAATGAAACTGAAGTTGGAGATCCTCTTACATAGATTTTATCTCGTTGATATCTGATAGATATGTTATGCAAAACTCCAGGCTCATGCAAATAAGAAAGCTTGGTCATGTCATCAACTCCACCATCTGGAGTGTCCAACTCTTTGGGGTATACTTTTGATAGTTGCATAACAACCTATAGGCAGTAAAGGGTAAAATTTATAGACAAAAGAATTACGAACCTAGAAAGAAGTTTGAACTTTTTATTTCTCATTTTCCACTATTGTTCACTGACAACAACACTTAAAATCATTACAGTATAGTTAAGCCTAAAAGAAGGTGGTGTCCATTTGAAACTGCTTAGAAGGCTTCATAACAACTTTAACTCTATAAGGTACCAAATAGAACTACTGCCCTTTAAGGATTTCTGCGCGATTCTTTGTCAGCTTTCTAGGATCATGGTTCCAAGCATTTCATTTGCCTCAAAGTTGGCATAGAGTTATCAGGCAGAACTTGAGCACTTGCCAACTTGACACCATGACCAAGGCTTTAAAAGGCAGAATTGGGCCTCGAGGCATTTTCCCTCAACGAGGCGAGGCGTAATCCTCGAGGCAGGTATGAAGCGTAACCCCCAAGGCGAAAATATATATACACCAAAATAGGTATATATATTACACAAATATATACATTTATATACAATATACATAATACTAAATTACTAAAGGTGTTGGTTCAGTGGTTCTTAAAGGAAAGAGTGAAACCGTGAGATAGGCTTAGAGGGTGTGGAAAAATTGGTTGCTTGGAGGGAAGAAAGGGTCAAACCACACTTTTTGATTGAGAGGTGAAAGTACTAGCTTTTTGGATTTTAAAATACTAAAAGTACACATTGGAGGTGTTGGGCTTTGACTTTTATTTTTTTAAAAATAAAAGACACTTAACTATAAAGAGAAGTACTACTACTGCCATAAAGCTCATAAAAGAAAGCAAAAAGACCATTACCAAAGTAAATCATCCGAGGCATACGCCTCATCCAGGGTCCAAGAGGCGCCTGCCTCAGGTGCCGTTTGGGGCCGCCTTGCCTTGAAGTGGACCTTTTGGCGTACACCTCAAGCGATTTTTAAAACCATGACCATGACTTCCACCTCCTTTTTCCAATGAAAGGGTGAACTTGGTAAACGAACCAAAATGAACTGATTGACATTTGACAAGAACATAGATCAACTTACTTTCTTCCCGTCAGTGGTTTGGATCTCAGCTTCCTTTCCATCTATTTTCAACACTTCGCCATCAATCCAAGCCACTGATGGGTTTTCCACCCACACTTGAGAACCTACGGTGATTTTTTCCGTAATATCCTGCATATTGATTCAGAGACTCGTCAGAAGCCAGAAGTATGGTAGCAGAAAAGGTAAGCAGCATGATGGCGGATAAGAAGGAATCTAACCACACGAATAAGCATTCTAACCATAACAAGTAAACACCCTTATTAGCAAATATAACATACTTTCACCGACTACTGCAAGTTGACACATAAAAATCATCCATAGTGAATATCAACAAGTAAAGCACAAATTCAAGATTATAAATTTGAAAAATGCAGATGTTGCTTACAAATTCAAACTACATGAAAAATGCAATATTCTATCCTGGTTATCATGTCTTGGTACTTATGAAGCAAGTAAGTGTGTATCATTCTTCTGTTCATTTACCTAATATGGATCATCAGGAGCAGATGTTGCTGTATATCCTTTTTCGAGCAGAAAGATCAAGAACAATAATGTTGTGGACTTGTGGTAGTAGGGTATTAATGCAAGGACCAAGAAACCTTGCCCCAATAAGCTACTTTGGGATGGTTTTCGTTAAGCATGTCATTCCTTTCAGCTTTAAAGAAAGGGCCAAGAGTGAAAAAAATTCATTACTAGAAGTCTAGAAGGGTCCAAGTTAAATGTTGCATTCTATTTAGTCACTACCTGATTCTAGTTAAACTGTAGAAGAAAAATCTTATAATTGTTGAACATCTACAGTGCAAATCAGGATAAAAGATATAGCAATAAAAAATTATTTATGTTGAGTAACACTACAATTTATCTCTCATGAGTCAACGACATGTCTAAGGGCTGTTTACATATGCTTACTGGTAATAGTCACCACTCTCACTTACCTTATGGAGTAACATTCCCGGCCAAAAAAATGAATTGATGTAAGCGTTTATAACACGGTAAGCGCTTACTGGATAAAAGTCATCATCCTCAGTTACCGGGTAAGACTATCGATCCATGTCTTCCCTCTTACTAGGTAAGTTTCTTGGTCCTTGTTATGTTCATTTGGTAAGGTAATTGAACCAGTAGGCGCTTACCAAGGTAAGTGTTTAGTAAACGACCTGGTCCAGATGGATACTTGCACAAACATGGGCTTAGGGGCCGTTTACTAAACACTTACTTTGGTAAGCGCTTAACCCTTCAATTACCTTATCGCGTGAACATAACAAGAACCGGGAATCTTACCCGGTAAGAGGGCAGACAAGGATCAAGAGACTTACCCAGTAAGTGAGGGTGATGACTCTTACCCGATAAGCACTTATTGGGTTATAAACGCTTACCATTAATCCATTTTTTATGGCTAGAAATGTTACCCATAAAGAAAGTGAGAATTGAATTGGGACTCTTGCCGATAAGCATTTGGTAGACGACCACTTTATATTGCAAAGGGAAAGGCATAATATATTTGTATAAAGTTTCATAAATAAATTCATGACGACCATCAGCTTTATCGTGATTTGGTCATGGAACATGGATGAAAGTCCTCACACAAAGTACACTCTAAACCAAAAAGATAAGATTTGATCATTGTCATAAACTTACTTACAAGTAATTCAAAGAAAAACAGACATACGTAATTACATACCATCTGAATATCAACTGCGAAGCTCTGTAACTACAAATTCCTTCATCGTTAATCGATGCGCGCAATTACTATTTTACAATGTCCTGATCTGAATACTGAACTCAGATCCCTTCACCGTGAAAACGCGATTGCATTACGTGATCCATGCCACGAAATACTCCTAATAAATAACATTAACATGAGCTCAATGGCCACCGTATATATATGCACAGATTATAATGCGAACGGCAGGTAACAAGAACACATACCCGCTAAATTTCTAAATCACCCTTCGTCCACTTCGAATCCCTCCATTGTTTTTCCCCGATTTTTCACATCAAAAATCCGAGTCGATCTTCCAGGATCTCAAATCAAATCACAACACCGTGCTCGGAAATTCGTGATATGATAAAGTAAAAAAAAATCAGCGTTTCCGCACCTGAACTGTAGAAACGATTGTCGGAAAAAATGGATATTATCGAATCCGACGAACGTACGTACGACGACGTTGATGATGAGTTGGAGAGTGAAAATGGAAAGTGCCAATTGGATTGGACCGGTTTGGACGATCTGTGAGACATGGTTTGATTGGAAACCCTGGAGATTCGGAGAAATTCGCCGATTTGTGGTTCTCTTGGTCTCTCTCTTCGTTTGGGGATGATTGGATCCTATCAATTCGCGCCATGCATAGTAACTGTTAAATATTTGGGGGCAAATCGCATAGAATCAAACATTTAAAATACTAGAATCAAAATCAACAGATTTGGAATACGAATGTCATCTCTTTAGAACCCACATGTTTTAAAATCGACTGCTCACGATCATTTCCTCATTGAAATTGGTTTATTAGTTACTAGTATGGATACCGTGCCTTGTGCGGTATTATGAGTGTTTTGATTAATAATCTGATGATTGTCTATATAAATATATATTAATTGTTAATAGAATCATCAACAAATCATATTCAAATAATTYAAAAAAGTTAAATAAAATATAGTTAGTGAAATTTTAATATACACATATATATATTGAGAGAGAGATTTGTTTAGTAATAAAATTATAAAACTAAATAAAATGAGTAATAATAACGATGAAAATATTAAGGAATCTGACACAAATTTAGGAATAAAAAATACTCTAAATAAAGATATGTCTCCTTCAAATGATGATGTACATATACTATTTTTCATCTTCAACACATATATTGACTTTAAAAACACAATAGTGAACGGACCGGACCAATCATACGATATGTAAAAAATCACATAGCAAACTTAAAGACTTCAAATCTTTATAACCCAATAGATAAAAATATAATGCAATCAAAATCATAACATGAACATACATAAAATTATAATACGACTAAACTTACGATAAGAACATACTTAAAAAATATAATCCAATCAAAATCATGATACAAACATACATAACATTCTAATACACTTTAAATTACAAAACAAACTTGCATAAAATCMTTACCTTATATCATAATCAAAAATTCCCACAACCCAAACTTGAAAAGTTCAAATTTTCATGACTTGATATATAAACGTTAAAGAACTCGAAAACCTGCAAACCAAAAAACGTTCAACATGCATAAGTAAAAATTACATGGTGACCTTGAACATTTTAAATTTTTACCTAATACATAAGAGTTATAATGCAAACAAAAATCACGATACAAACATAAATAAAATTATAATGCAATCAAAATAATGAAACAAATCAGTATAAATATTTTACCTTATATTGCAACCAAAAAATCAAATATTGAATTTGAAGACTTCTTTTCAAATCTTCATGACATAATGCATAAAAACTATAATGCAACCTGAATAACATAACGATACAAACATACATAAACTTATGGGAGAAGTAAAAAAAAACTATGAAGATTATCAATAGTAAAATAGAAGAAAAATCAAAGAGAAAGAAAATAAATTTAGAGATGTATAAGATAGAGATAGAATTTGAAAGGGTCTGAGAGATGAAGATGAATAAATAGTTGTTGTTTATATGTATATAAATAAATGATTGATGAGAAAAGATGAAGGGTTTGGAGTTATGTCATTTGAATTAATATAGAAGGAGATGAATGGTTTGGAGTTGAATGCAAACATTTAACAAAAAAAACATAAATTGACAAAAAAATATATAATAGTAGTGGATGTTGAGAGAATGAAGGAGAAAAAAGAAAATTGAGGTTCTAGGCTTTAGGAGAGGCCACTTCAAACACTCATGGTTGATTCTTTAATATATATATATATATATATATATATATATAATAATACATAAGAGTTATAATGCAAACAAAAATCATGATACAAACATAAATAAAATTATAATGCAACCAAAATCATGAAACAAATCAATATAAAATTAGTATATTTGCAACCAAAAAATCAAATATTGAACGTGAATACTTTTCCAAATCTTCATGACATAATGCATAAAAACTATAATGCAATCTAAATAACGAAACAAACATACATAAAATTGTGGGAAAAGTGAAAAAGCAAAAAAAAAAACTATAAAGATTATCAATAGTGAAATAGAAGAAAAACCAAAGAACTTGAAACTTCTTCAAATCTTCATGACATATAATGCAATTTAAATAACGATACAAACATACATAAAATTATGGGAGAAGTGAAAAAAAAAAAAAACTATGAATATTATCAACAGTAAAATAGAAGAAAAACCAAAGAGAAAGAAAATAAATTTAGAGATGTATAAGATAGAGATATAATTTGAGAGGGTGTGAGAGATGAAGATGAATAAATAGTTGTTGTTAATGAAGCTTAAATTCGAAAAAAGTTTATCATATCCTGTGATTATAAAATATCAAAATTTTATTCGAATTTATATGATCAAATCGTAAACACAATTTATATAATCCAATCGTAAACACAATCATATCCTATGATAACAACACATCCAACAATATTGAAAAAGAAACATGTAATAACAAATCACATTTTTTAATGAATATAATTTTTACATACCTTTTAAAATCTTTGAATTCTTCTTCAACTCTCATCTTCTTCATCCCTCACCAAAGGATTTTATATGATTTCATTTTGTTTATTATTGAAACTTTAAAAAACAAATTTCATTAAGAAATAAAAGAAAGTAAATGGAAGAGCAAATCAAGAGTTGGAGGTTAAACTTGGGTATACAAAATTACAAAAATAACCTGGGTTAATTATAAGCTATACATTTTTCATCAAGGGGCAAAAAAGTCTTTAACATATTCAACATTTAAAAAAATAAAAAAAAAACGAGAAAAAAAATAGAAGGGGTTCTAAGCATTAGAAGGTGTCACCTCATTATATTTGGTTTATTCTTTAATATATATATATAGATTTTTAAATCAAATGTTATGAATTTACAATATCCGTTAGGGATGGGTTATAGACCAAAATTCAACATCAACATGCAATTGTGATGGCCAGGGCCCAGATATACAATTATAACGATCAAGTTCGCAATTGTGATGGTAAACTAGTTGAATTTGATAAAAAAAAAATATCTTTTAGTTAGGTCCGTAATGAATATTACGAATATAGTGATAGTTGTGTCAACACATAAGATAAATGGTTAGAAGACCAACTATATAAGGGGCGGAAGGCCGTATAGGCTTTTAGGGGCCATGGCCACTGGGTTTTTTGATTCATTAATAATACATATTTTGGGTTTTTAATTGTTAATTCCAAGTTTTTTAATATGGCTCCCCCCGTACTGGAGTCCACTAAGCTTTTAATCCATCCCAACTAAAATCTAAAGTTGTTGATTATTCATCGCCACATACCCACATGACCATATCAACCGACAGATTTACGCAAACAACTTATGAACAAAATTACAATCTCCCGTCTCCATTATTGAAATTACATACCTGTTGATATATCTTCCCTCTTCGCGTTTACCACTCTCGAGTGAGTCGAGTCTCGACCTCCAGCCTCTCGCGGTCTCACCCTCTCCAGTCTCCAATCTCCATGGAAGAGCAACATGAAGAACCAAATCCGAATGCAAGTGGAATCTCTGTGATTTTAATTTGTGAGGAGATTGATGGTCGAATATTTTGTTTACTTGTTGATGAAACAGGGGATGAGTCTAAAAAAAGAGCAAATGTCTATTGTTTTGAGATTTGTTAATAAAGAGGGATTCATTATAGAGTGTTTATTTGGATTTGTTCATGTACGTGATAGTACAACATAAACGCTCAAGGAAATTGTGGAGGACTTCAAGGCCGCGAAAGATTGACGAGTTTCACTTTGATTAGCAATGTTTGACATATTCATATTTGACGTCTAGTTTTAGAGTTTTACTATTTTTTAACTTTGGATTGTGTATTTTTTGTATTTTTTAAAATATATAATATATATCAGGTCCGACCCTTACGGTTGGAAAACTTGTGTTCCTCCCCTGGCTATATACATAGACTATATATATATATATATATATATAGAGAGAGAGAGAGAGAGAGAGAGAGAGGGGTGAGTTATCATGCAACACCTTACATTTGTATGACCAAATACAACTTAATCTCAACCGTTTATTTAATTTGATGAAAATGTGATTTCATAAAAGTTTTAATTGTTTCATAATATAAATTATTGATCATAATTAATGAACCATAGTCATCTTCTATAAATATTCAAATCATAATTAATAAACTTTCATCATTTCCATAAATATCTCAATTAATTGAGTTGTATTTGTTGTACAAATATGATGAGTTGTATTTGAAACATCATCTCTCCCTCTTAGAAAATGAAAGTAACACACTTTATCGCACATCTATAATTTATATACATATATATATATATATGCCGTTATCTTATTTTACTGTGTAATTAAATGTTTTAAATGTAAGAATTTAGATGACTTGCAAAAGATATTAGAAAAGGAAAAACAATAGAAATATAATTTGGGCCACAAATAATTTTATCGTTCAACTTTGATGGATACGAAGGCCCAAATAAAAGCCCAGTGGTTTAAGTTTGTGTTGGGGAAGATCAGATAAGCTGCCGGAAAGTGGAAAAAAGGGGATACAATCGTTATTCTTTAAATCGGTCACTCTCCTCCACCGGCGGAGATACAGACTATGGTGGCGGCTGCGTCTGCTTCATTCCGATGGATACTGCAATTGCACAAAGATGTACCAAAAGCTGCGAGATTCTACAAAGAAGGTCTTGATTTCAGCGTAAATGTGTGTACTCTCCGGTGGGCTGAACTCGAATCCGGTCCTCTCAAGCTCTCTCTCATGCATTCTTCCAGGTCATTTCCGATTCTCTATCTCGTTCACACACACTTATGTTTTTTTTTATCTTACTTGCTGAATTTTTCGATAAGTTACTAGGGTTTTTACGTTGGAAGTTGATTACCATGGATCCGAGTGATTTAATTGTCATTTAGACGAGGAATTGAAGTTACAGAACGTTTCTTCTCCCTTTGTAATTTTGTATTACAATTGGATTCTAATTTGGATTCTGGACTTCAAAACGTGTGTATCTTGTACTTGAGATGAGTTGAATTTGAATGCCAAATGAATTGTTTCAGCAACCAGGTAACACGCAGTTTGCTCCTGTTCTTGCTTAAACAATTGCCAAATCATATGAACTTGATTTAGGGGCTGTTTGGTTGGGTTTTCGTTAAACAATGCAGGGATAAAGCTGTCAGTGTGGGTTAATCTGATTGTATAGATTCAGAAGGTTTTTGTTTTGGAGGGTTTTTTCAGAAATGGAAGAAGTATGTTTTTAAATTGGATGGGGCAAGTTTCGAGAAAAAACTTGGCTTTTTGCATAAGTATGCCTCCTAGAAGCTTACTGAATAAACCACTTTCTATATCATTAAGCCACTACCAAATAATCATGTATAGACAACTGAATAAGTTGGGAGTCCATCAAGCTCATTAAGCAGCTAACAAACATGCCCTTGGAATTTGGATAGGTCAAGAAAGTGTCTGAAGAGAATATGTTTTCATGGATTATAGAAAAATATGACTTGTTATTTGAAAATTGATGGAAAAACAGTCTTGACACTTTCATGATACTATTTGAGCAAAAGGTTGAACCTAACCGGCCCCACACGGAACTCGCCCTTAGGAACCATATTTGAGGAGGCATTTCATAGCTGACTCGGCGGCTGAGGCCAACTGAGGGGTTCAAGCCCGTCTCCTGCAGCCTGTTGTGTATTCGAGCAAAGTTGCTCCTCCCCCTTGTCAACCGAGCAATACACCCAAGTGCACTTTGATGATACTATTGATTTTGTGAATAGAAAACAATCATCATGGGTTTGTCTCAAACACTTGCTAAGGTTAAGATTTTAGCAAAATGGTGCAAGTATTTCGGTTTAAGAATGATTTGATAGTGTGAACTTACATATAACATCTCAAAGAATCGTATCAGATATTGTCCGTTTTGTCCATACTTGGACTCACGGTTTTAAAACACGATTGATGAAGGAGGTATAGACAACTTTGTACTTTTCCCACCCGATGTGGGATCTCACAATCCACCCCTTGGGAGCCCAACATCCTCGCTGGCATACCAGTCCGATTCCCGGCTCCGATAGCATTGGTAACATCTCAGGCTAACCATATAAGATATTGTCCGCTTTGTACAGACCCACTCACGGTTTTAAAACGCGTCTGGTAGAAGAGGTATCCAGTCCCTTATGGGTGCGTTTGGTAGGCAGAACAGGGTGGGACAGGACGGGACATAACACATTTGTCCCATGTTTGGTGTGGTTTTATGTGGGACTAACTAGAACAAGGTAGAACACGGGTAGGACACGGTAGTCCACCCTTCCCCCCATGGAACTAACTAGAACAAGAAACATTTGACCTATCTACCCTCCATCTTCACAACGTCGCCTCCATCTTCCACCGTCTCCTTCATCAATCGGCGACCGACGGCCTGGACAGAGTCGTTCCCCTTCACAAATCGACAGCACCAATCGTTCGACCTTTCTTCTTTCTCCATACTCTCAGGTAATCGATCTCTCCTCTCCTTCATCGATCGTTTAGAAGAACCCTGCTGTTTTTCGATTTTGCATAACTTGACAGCAAGTGCAAAAAGTGCCCTATGAGGCTGTTTTCCACTCGATTTTTCTAATCGATTTTGCTGTTTTCTACTCGATTTTGCTGTTTTCTACTTCGATTTGCATAACTATATCTGAAACAGCAAGGGCAATGGGTTTATCTACTCGATTTTGGTACTGTTTGCATAACTCGACAGCAAGTGCAATGGGTTTAAAAGTGTTCGATTTTGCTACTGTTTGCATTTCATTAACCATATTCTTTGCTACTGTTTTGCTTGTATGATTTCTATTTTGCTTGGTTGATCTACGGTCTTGTTGGATTCATGGACTGTCTTGAATACCCATCAGTTCTTCAACAATACCCATCTGTTTGTTCACTCCCCAAGCAAAATCCCTCCAATGTTGCTAAGGACAGTAATAAGTTCTTGGGAAACTGTTTTGCATATGTTTTAACTTAGTAAAGAAGCAAAATAACGTTAGGGGTAAATTGGTCATTTTAATCAGTTCTGTTCTGTCTTGTCATGTCTTACCAAACGTTGAACAGTTGTTCTGTTCTGTCATGTCCTGTCTGCGCACCAAACGCACCCTATAAGGCAACTTTTGTTCCCCTTCCCAACCAACGTGGTATCTCATACTGTCACACAACAACAATGATTATGTAGATTCAAACAGAATTTGGTCTTCATTATTCAAAGCACCCTTCATCTTATGTTGCTGTCAAATTTCTTTCTCAAGAACTACCAGGTTCTACTAACATTGATGCTAATCATCTGACTCKCTAAAACAAATAGCATTCTTATACTGAACAGAGGAGTAGCTGTAGGGTAAAATTGTAATATCCTGGCCAACCGTACCAGAACTGTGGGATCCCGCATCAGTTGGGAAAGGGAACAAAGGTTGACTTATAAGGGACTGGATACCTCCTCCATCAGACGTGTTCTAAACTGTGAGTCGAGGTGTGAATAAAGCTGACAATATCTAGTATGGTATACGAGGTTGTGAGGCCTTCCTAGAATCATATTTTCAACCTATTCTCATTCGATCATCATTTTTAAGTGTAGAATCGCTGATTTCATWTTTCACTATTTACAGCGAGATTGTGGTTCAGAAGGGATACTCGTCACTGTTATCATTCACTGTGACCGACATTAACAATACCGTAACTAAACTCATGGCTTTAGGTGCAGAGATGGATGGTCCTATCAAATATGAGGTCCATGGAAAGGTAATAATAATCCCCTCCTACCACTCATTTTACTTCACTTTCACAATTGATTATTTTTCWCGTCCTCTGGCTGGGGGTCTTGACGGAAACAATCGCTCTACTCTTTGGAATAGAGGTCACGTCTGYGTACATCCCCATCCCCATCCCCGGAGCCCACCTCCAGGAGGTGGGATATACTGGGCTCGTTTGATTTGGTTTCAACCTTTSTTTGTGGTGTTGGGAAAAATCAATAATACACCTATAATTTTTTCTTTGGTTGGCAGGTTGCTGCAATGCGGTGTATTGATGGTCACATGTTGGGTCTTTATGAGCCTGCTTGAAACCTACGACTTGCACCTGCATATTCTCGTCTTGCGATTCAAAAGAAGAAATTCTACGTTATAAAAAGTTCAGTTTGAAAGGCAAGGAGATTGTAAGTTCTCCTTTTCTTTCGTTGTATTTCTAGTCGAGTACAAACACATATGCACATATAGTAGATTCGTAAGCTTAATTTAGGAGGTCAGGTCAACTAGCAAATAAAGGCCAGGCCTTGGGCACTTTCTCATAGGTCGTCAGTCCGAGTCTTCTCAAGATCACCGAGATTTTCATTTTCCTAGCTGTTATCTTCAGTGTTCCAAGGATTACTCTGAAGGGCGCGCAAACTGTCTCGAATACCTAGTAAAGGTTGTTTTTAGATAATTTATTTTTTATCCTTACAACTCTCAAATAAAAAAACAATGTTTTTGTTGTTTCGAGACAATTTGTCTCGAAGGTAAGGAGGTGGACATTAATAGAAATAGTATTGGTTCCCCTTGAAGAAGAGAATTGGTTTTGTTGGACAAACTTACCCTTAAAAATAGAAATCTACACGAAGCACCCCTCAACTTAGAAATCGCATACGTCTACATTCAGATGATTTTAGGGTTTTGTTTTGTTTTGTTTGATTCGACACTCCAAAGTAGTTCGAATTTTGGTCGTCTTTATTGACGGTTATTCATGTAAACGATGTTTTAACGACTCGTGTGTTTTTGACTTGAACAATGATATTGAATGGTTGGTATTTTGATTTATTCGATGATCAACAAAATTTGTGCATAAAACAACCCCCGTGCTGGTTGTAAGCGTCTCATCTCAAAGTGCATCATGTGGAAGGTAAAGCAAGTACATGATGGCCTACAAGGAGCCTAATATCGAAAGGAATTGCGACTTTCACGTTGCGTCATGTGACAAGGAACTCTGGTCAWTTTATGTATTACCACGGCTGCTGGCATATACTTTTTAGTTTATTTATGTTCGAAAAAATACTGTCAAAATGTAAGAAAAAAATAGTTTAAGGAAGGTTCATATATGAATAACTGAAAATTTTCAGATCTTTCTTAAAAATACATATGTGAACCGTCGTTACAGACTATTCATATGTGTTTACATATACATCTTCAGATGATTTTCTTTTCAATAATTCACATACGAACGTTCATTTCTTACATTCTTATGGCAAACTTCTTATTGAAACTTCTACCCTATAAAGCAGTTGTAATTTTCTATTACAAAGSTCAAACATGATATATTTAAAAAAAAACTCAAACTTGACTATTTTCATAGTCAACACTGATTCAGAAACAAAATATACTGATAATAGCAAGTCAAACTCTTTATATATACTTTCAGTATTATAAAAAAAATATCTTGTAACACTGTTGTCATCTCTAACACAACGACTTTAAACTTGGTTTACAAGTTCTCGTTTATTTATGTTCGTTAAAAACATCTTAATCTTGAAATAAAAAAAATCTTTTTGTCTTCAAAACACTCTTGTTACGTGGAACTTCTTTTTTCTTTGCTTCGTGACTAAAAATTATATATGATATTTCAATAAGATGAATTATCTGTTTAAAGTGAACTATYTGTATAAAATARTTTTATTAAATTATATRGTACGAGTTTAAATTAAAAACAATTATTAAATAGATAATTGCCTTTTTGACATGTTTTTTTTTGAATTTAATGAATTAAAATAAATTACATCAATTAATAAATTACTTTAAAAACTTACACGAGTTAAACGTGTGTTATAACTAGTTTAAATGCTGTAAAAAAAAATAAAAAAAATGATGATGATGTGACGTCTATTGCACGTCATAAAATTGATTTATTGATTAAATTATACATAAATTTAATTTATTATATTTTTAAATTAATAAATAAAACTACAACAAAATTGTTTTATGATAGAGTAATTTGCATGAAAAAGTAACATACTTTGTTTTAATTCATATTTTGAGTGATATACTTTTAAAACATTCGTTCTGATACATAAGATGTGAAGTTTCAAATATTTAAATATTTAGGTAATCGTTTTAAGCATTAATCGGATATCAATGCTAATGCAATATCAAACTCAATATAATTTAGATAATAATATGATTTTTTTTAAATTTAAATCAATTGTAAATTTTATTTTATTAGAATTTATATATTATAATTATTTATGTGAAATGTATAATTTACAAATAGTTATAATATATAAATTCTAATAAAATAAATAAATTTAAAACTAATTTTAAATTTGAAAAATCTATTTCATTAGTCACGACAACAAATAATCTTGAATTGAATGTCACATCATTTGGCATTATAATACTGATAACCAGTTAATGCTTAAACCAGTTATTCAGGTATTTTAATGTTTGAAATTTCACATCTTAGGTATTAAAATAAAAATTTTAAAAGTATGTTATCTAAAATAAAAATCAAGACATAATATGTTATTTTTTCATACAATTTGTCTTTTATAATACCCTTAAAGTATAGAAATGTTATAATAAAATGATTTATAGGATCAAAGCTTATACAACCAAAAGTAAAGAGTTTTTACCCAAAAATGTTAAATAAATTTATGTGACTTTTTTTTACAGTGTAACAATTTTTTTAAAAAAAAAATATCGTATTAACTATTTTATAAGATGTTTTTGAGAAGTGTCATATAAATCCATCTTTTTATACGAACTTTTATGTATGCGACACTTTTCTAATAGTGTCGTATAAAATAATTATAAGAACACTTTATATTAAAAGATGCTTAAAAACTCGCTACGACGTTCGAAAACATTCTATAAAAAAACTTTTAGATAAAACGCTTTATTTTTTGGTCCTATAAATTAAATCTTATTAGAAAAGTATTAGAATATTTAACCGAACTCGGTTTTGTTGTAATRAATGTTTAAGTTAACTAAATGATTAAATATGTTTACATTTCAAAAAATAATATATAATAAAATGTATTTTTTTCTTTAAAAAATATGATTAAAAAATTTATTTCAAAGTAATATAAAATCAACATATAATATTCATTAAAAAAACTTGCACTTAACGAAAATGAGCCCACGTGTTTTGAGTTTAAATTCAAATATTTGAAGCGTTTTTTAGATTGGTAAACGCGGTATTCACGTTCCCGGTGCCATATAAACACCGCTATTTAATAATTAAATTAATAAATAATAAAATAAAGAAAAACAATTTATTACAGTTTTTAATCYTTTTTTGAAGTTAATTACAGTTTTGGTCATTGTGGTTGTCATTTTGCTTCATTTTTGATCTTTTAGATTAACTTCTGTTAAAAATGTTGTTAACTCCGGGGGTATTTTGATAATTTTTGTATTTCTTTTATTATTTTCTCCTCGTTAAATGAAACCCCACCTCTAAACCTCGTCCTTTTAGTTCCCACCCTCGTTAAATGAWTAAAAATGACAATTTGATGAAACATGAGCAAAAAACCGTTAGAACCATTAAAAAAAGGTGTAAATGAACAMGTTATTTTGCGTGTTGATATATAACCATCTTTATTGTAGCTGATATATAAAAGACTAGTATCTGGTAATCCAACTTTTCTAAAACAATTCCAACTGTCTTAAGCTMACGAAATTCCTTGTAGCATAAGTAACGACCTGCATAAATGGTGTAACAATTGTCYCACTGTTTCCGACATGGACCGTAGTTACAGACTGAACTTATAGAACGTTTGACACGGTTCCTTCGCTTCCCGCTTAAGATGAATCTATTGCCTCCTCTCTCTCCACGAGTTGATATTTTAGTATTGAACAGTCTCAAACCCAATCTYAAGGGTTCCACTTACAAAAAATAAAACATGCGGTGTGAATATTATTTACTGTATAAATAAAAACCGAGTATTTGACTCATAAATATTCATATGSTAATACTTTTTAGMGCATSATTAAAAATRAATATTTATTTTGAGACAAACTAAATGGTCATTTACGTAAACACTTGCCCTGTAAGAGCTTATTGGTAAAATTCAACACTATCATTTACCTTACCTAACAAAACTTTAGTCCACTCAAACGACACTATTTGTGAAAATATACACGGTAAGCGCTAACCGAATAAGAACCGTCGMTTTCACCTACCGAGTAAAACTCTCAATTCTTACTTTCATTTTTATCGGGTAAGATTTTTGGTTTTTGTCGTAATTCTCCTGTAATGTAATGTAACTTGATAAATGTTTATCACAATAAACGTTTGATAAACGACCCATAAAATATATTTACAAGAGTTGGACCTTTTAACGTTGACCATAGGAAAAACATCTACTATCCATGTACGACCTATTCAATTTCTAAACCCTAATTAACGACTTGAAACATTCAATTCAAAGTAAAAGTCAAACCCCAAACCATGGAATTCAATTTCCAAACCCTATAAATCCCCCCCCCCTCCTTATCCAAATTCTTATCAACACTTTCAATATTCCTTTTTCATCTTTGATTTCTGTTTCTTGCATTTGAAGTTACACAACAGAAAAATGAGACCAGAAACCCTAAAATTTGCCCTGATTGCATCACTTATGTTCTTCGTTATCGGTTTCGAACCGAATGAAGGCTGCAGRCTTCTTGATGGAGAATTCGAAGAAACGTGGATGAAGACGGGAAACCTTTTGTTATCGTCTTTGCAAAGAGGTCCGGTTCGACCRCCGGGAAATGGATGTGGTAACACAGATAACGGCGGTAACCCGTGTAGCAGTACTACTGTCGGGTCCAAGAAAGTCGCCGGTGGTGTTGCTCCACCACCACYGCCGCCATTGACGCCTTCTCTTACTCATGCATATCCTCAACAGATGGTTGAATTTGGAGTAGCTGATCGATCATGATGCATGATACAATGAACATGCAGATGATCATATATATATATATATACGACAATTTATATTTTTTAGGATTTATATTAATAAGTCATCAGCAACAGAAAAAGTTCTGTAGCTGGGTTTAATTTCTGATAGATAGCAGTCATTCTTTGATTATTGGGTTACTAAAGTTATGTATAAACGAATTGGATGTATGATTATGATCACAAACCGATCAAATTAAGCCCTTTGGTTAATTTCTGATAAATAATGGAAAAAAAATCCCCTTCTAGTTATGGAGGTTCAAATGCGGTGATTTCGGACTATCTACAAAACAAGGGGTCACCTGAGATTAGTCAGCTCGAATAGCGAGTTGGATATCCAAGTTAATAAAAAAAAGAATATATATATATATATATATATATATATAGAGAGAGAGAGAGAGAGAGAGAGATGTGGTTTCATTTACAAACCCAATCATTAGTACAAATCATCAAACAGATCTTAACTGTTCATCTAGTCTAATGAATGTCTTGATTGTTTTCTACTATAAAACATTGGTCATAATACATAAACATTGATAATCTTCGGTAAATATCTAWATGATAATTAATAATAGATAAACCTTCATCATTTATATAAATATCTCAATTAATTGGTCCAAAATATTGACTCGAATTATTTCKTGGTCCAAAAACCGATATTTAAAAGACCAACTTAAAACAAGTTCAYATTATAACAAATTAATTTGATAATCCAAAGAATGATTAAAAAATTGACGAAATTAATTATAAGAAAGAAATCCATGTTTTTGAGTCGACAAGTGAACATGTAACGACTAAAAGATACATTTTTTTATATATAATTAGTCAAAATAAAATTATAGTTTAACAAATTAAAAATATTTAAAAACACCTCTAAAATAAATAAAAATAATGAATATTTTACAAGAGTTGTTAATGAGCACATATAATTAATTTTATATATTATTAATTTCAACGTGGTTCTACCAACATGAGGCAATCTTTATTTCAAGCCAAACAATTTTCAACAACTTGTTGCTACAATATAATCAGTAATAAACATATATAATTATACCTGAGCAAAAAGTTGATTATTACAGATAACCTCAATTGGCCACTC
>NC_037532.1:1736165-1743461 GCF_001531365.2 Cynara cardunculus var. scolymus | reverse complement strand
ATACCACATTTATTGCTAAAAGTAATTTCATTTCARACTCCAAGAAAACGGAAATCATTTCTTAATTTCAAGTAAACGCATTAATTCATAACCATGACTCAGAAAATATATATCTCGTTTCATTCAAAGAAAATTCAGTTTTAATTGGTCATCAAGTCGTTAGATCAAAGGTTTTWAAAATCAACAATTTTTTTCCATATAATGATTGCATATTAGAATTTTCRATAATTTTTTATGAAATAAAACAATAACACGTGGCATAAAAAGTTATATTTATTAACCATAAAAGTGGTGTCTGATTGATTTGAGGTTGACTCCAAAGGTCAAAAGTACCAGAAGTTCTCAGGTTCAAATCCAAGAAGAAATAAAGATCTCCTTGTAGCCATGGAGGTTCAAATGTAGTAACTCCGAACTATCTGCAAAGCAGGTGGTCGTCCTGGGATCAGTCGGCTCGCATAGCGAGTTGGATATCCAAGTTAATAAAAAAAAGTTATATTTATTTTATTATATTCATTTTATTCAACAAACAGTACTACAACAAAGTTTGTTTTATAAGATGTCTATAATGTTTAAACGTTTAAATACAATACTTTTTGAAACTTAAATTTATAGYAGCAAACTATCAAACATACTATTTAAAAGTGTTATGATAAGTTTATGAGACGTTTRTAACAAATATTTTATGACGTTTTTAAAATAAAGTGTCATGTAAATTACTTTATAGGACACTTTTGGTAAGTGTTCTATAAASCAATTTCTTATAGAACATTTGTTAAAACGTGTAAAAGTGCTCTATAAAAYTATTGTAAYACTTCTAGATACAACACTTTTTTGTTTTGTTCCATAAACGTAAGTTCTATAAAGTAATTTATTAGAATGCTTAGACATTGTAGGTATCCTAAAATATCAATTTTGTTGTGGTGTATATACACGTCTATATATAATATTTATCATGTCAATTAATATTCTTTTAGGAGATTTCAACGAGACAATATACGGATTATTTTAAAAACCGAAGAATTATAGCGGGATTTTTTTTGGACAGTTAAAAGGATATATATGTATACACGATATATTCAAGTCATATATACGTTTACATAGTATACTGTGTAAATTGTACATGCCTTTTTATAGAAGTCATCTATACATACATATGGCCTCTAGTTGGCAAATAGGTGAACTAATTTTTGCTCAAATACAAAACAGGTCCCGGTTTGATATGTCTAGGGCCCTCCTGTTAGCCTTAGCCTTTGAGTGAGTCAAACACATTGTTGTGTGTCTGGTTAAGATTGTCGGTAATCAACTTTTTACCCAAATGYTTTARAAAATGAAGAACTAAAAAACCTACTAATCCAAATCGTTAGATCGAGATGATCCAACATATATATGATTAACAAGACAATATCTTTTAGAAAAAAATAAAAACAACTCCCACAATTTTTGGAACAAAATGTATATACACTAGAAAACATATTAAATAGGCTTTATCGGGAAGAAAAATTGTCGGTAATCCGTTGAAAAAAGTCATTATCGACGCAAAAATCTGTCGGCAATTTGTCACAAATCCTCATAAATTACCGGCTGAAAAACCCAAATCGGTAAAACTTCTTTATTATATATATATATATATATATAGAGAGAGAGAGAGAGAGAGAGGGAGGGGGAGAGAGAGAGAGATGGTTTATTATACAACTCATTACTTTTGTACAACTAATACAACTCAATCTCAGCCGTTCATTTAATTTGATTAATAGTGATTTTATAAAAGTTTTGATTGTTTCATAATATAAAGTATTGATTATATTAATGAATTGATTATAATTAATGAATCCTAATAATCTTTCATAAATATTCAAATCATAATAAATGAACTCTTATCATTTTCATAAATATCTCAATTGATTGGTTGTATAAATATGATAGATTAAATTTGAATCGTCATCTCTCTCTCTCTCTCTCTCTCTCTCTATATATATATTATTGGTTGTACAAATATAATAAATTCTATTTGAAACACCCTCTTTTTCTCTCTCTCTCTCTATATATATATATATATATAATATTTAACTCCAAATTATCATATACAAGAGTAGCATAATCCTAAACACAAAGAAACATTCAAGTCAAAGTCAACAATAAGGTTGTGACCAAAATGTCAAGTGTTTCTACTCTTGATCATATATGCAAACCAATTCACTTCTTGATTTTATTCTATGATTCCTTGCGTTTGAAGTTACAGATAAAAAAAAACGAAAACATGACCCATTCTAGTTGCATTAATTTTTATATGACTGTAATTGAACGGGTTTTTACCAACATAAACAATTATCTTTTCTGATATAATTRAATTTAAAATAAATTGTATTATGATTTTAAGTTAAACTACAAGTTATTGAATTAGTCTGATGCTCTAAAACTCTAAGGGCATTAGACATCTAATCAACTTCTTCAGATTAATTATTTGATCGTTTGGACCGTAAACCATTTAAGAAAGAACCATGTTTTCATTTACAKGTCATCTATTGTTGTTTTTGTATGAAATGGTATAATATCGATATAAAGACATTATAAACAAAATGCCATCGATCATCATGACATTTTTCTAGACATTACACGCAATTACTCGATTTGATGCTAGCTCTAACGATCGTAACATATTATTTCTTGATTTTTTAGAATATAAGATAGTAGCATAWCTGATTAAATTTTGGGAAATTAATTAAAAATAGCCGTTTTCAAACTTTAAATTCATCTCTTAACCATTCTTCTTTCAATATTTCAAATATGTTACTACCTTCGCGAATAGTGATTTCTCAACTTGTGGAAGGGTCAAAGTGTTTTTTTTTTTCCCTAAATGAGGTCCACAAATGTAGATGCCAAATCTGTAAATTAGTCCCAACATTTTCGCAAGTGAACRTTTCTCTAATTTACTGATTTGGACCTTGCACTTACAAAACTTTCTTTTACATCCCTCCCTAAATTGAGAAGGTGCCAATTACGAAAGTAGTGATATTTTTGAAATTTGGTAAGAGAAATGACTAAGAGAAGAATTCAAAGTCTGAAAATGACTTCTATTAATTTCCCTTAAATTTGTGATTGAATTATTACTTATTACATATTGTCTTATATATATTGAAACTTCCATTCTCTCATACTTTTTTAGAGATTCCAAAACGCATTACGGATATTACTGGTATATTTTCTTTGCATCGGCTACAGTGGGTGTTTGAAAGTGGATTGTGTTCATTTTCTTGTATCCGAAGATACACGTTATAACTATATAATTATGGGTTGGGTTCACGTGAGACCAATGGTTTTTCGTGAGACCCGTAAGACCAATTTATGTTTATTGATCAACTTTATAAGCTAATGATCTAATGGTCTAAATTGCACGGTGGCAATCTTGTGATTATTGAGATGTCTCATGGCGTTTGTGAATATTTAGATTGCCATATTATAGATCTAATCCAAGGGTTAAGAATTGGTCTTACGGGTCTCACGAAAAACCATTGGTCTCACATGATCCCAAGTCATATAATTATTATACATATATGCGGAATATGTATAAATACATAAAGATGCTTTCATTTACAAACTCAATAATTTATACARATTATCCAAACCAATCTAAACCATTCATCTCGTCTAATTAAAATCTAGTTCAATGAATATCTCTGTTGTTTTTCTAATACAAAACGTTGATTATAATAACTGAATCATGATAATCTTTCATAAAATATCAAGATCATACTAAATAAACCATCATATTTTTATAAATATCTTAATTAACTGGTTTATATATATATATATATATATATATATATATATATATAGTTTGTAAATAAAACCGCAACCAATCAACACTTGCATTAATTTGTGGTTAATTGTTGGGGTTGATGAATTCCACAACCAGAATTGGTAAACAGGAACAACCCCTCTAATCTTGATTTAATTCCATTAATTATGTATGTAAATCCAAATTATGATGAATTAATTATTTTGACTTTAAATACAAATAMATTACAAAATCAATATCTAATCCAAGTAAACGCATTCATATTTCTGAAACCGTTACCAACATTTTCTACTTAATTAAAAAATTATTAATATTCAATTTATAGTTATTAAATATCATTTGAAATATTCTTACATGCATTTCTTGACTTTACAAAGCCTTAGTTTGTTACTTGTTCACAAAATTGATTTCATATCATTTAAATCTAAACTTATTACTATTTACGTACAACTTTTGTTGTAAAACTCCACGTTAATCTCTACAAAATTAACCATTAATTAACCGATAAATATATAATACATCATAAATTTTAGATTTTTCTTTAATTACTAAAGGATTCATCACATTAAATTTTCATTATTAGTTTTAAAATCTTATATGCCACGTTGTATCACACATATATACAATTATATATATATATATATATATATATATATAGGTGACTAATTAAATAAGAACTAATTAATTTGTGATAACTGTAAGGTTCAATCTCAACCACAAATCAATATATAAGTTATGAAATTTATAATTTTGTTAATTTTGAATTAAAATTTTGTTGCAAGAACATTTTAGGTATTTTCTCCCATCCCTCCTCTCTTTCTCTCCGTCCTCCAGCCACCGTCTTTCGGTGATACCATAATGGTATCACAATGCATCTTATAAGTGTTTGAGTATCACATTGAGGTCGTTTGTGTGGTCGATCGAAGATGTAACACAGTGGTATCACAATGCATCTTATATGTGATTGGATATCACACTGTGTCTTGTTTAACAGAGGTCAATATTTTTAGGTATCACAGTGGTATCACAGTGATATCACTAGAGGACGGTGGGCGGGGGACGTAGAGAGAAGAGAGGATAGATGAGATAAAATACCTAAATGTCCTTGCATTAAAATTTTAATTCAAAATTACCAAAACTATAAGTTTCGTAATTCATTTATTGATTTGTGGTTGAGATTGGATATTACGGTTACCAAAAACTAGTCAGTTCTCTCTTGAATGAACCCCTATACATATATATATATATATATATATATATACATACACACGTGTATATATATAATTTATAAGGAATTCACATTAATGTTTCATTATTAGTTTATAATAAAACCTTACATTCCATATATCTATATTATATTATAAAATATTTGATAAAAAYTCWAAAAAAATCATTTTTTATRCATTAAATACCGTTTATTGACACAAACGAGATTAACCCACTTAAACTTTATCAACATGAATCTCTAATGTATTAAAACCCAAATTCGAAAATAAAGCCACACTTTAAGAGGGAAAATCCTTGAGCAACAAATAAATTAAAATGAAAGACCGAGTAGAGCCAACTAACTTTCCCATTTTGAATTATTAAATCCCTTAATTTTTTTAAATGAAAAAATTATTGAATTTTCTTATTTTAAAAAATTATTTCCGTGAGCATATTTTTGAATAAATAAATCATTGAAATTTTAGAAATTGATTATGTATATTCTGTTAACCTAAAAAAAACTACATGTAATTAGCTAGGAATGTTTTAAAGTAAGAAAAAAAGGAAATCAACTTTAGCGTCCCTAAATCTTATGTCAAGCAAACCCTCGCACTCAACATCATCGCTCTCTCTCGCCGACCCATCATCGTGAACTATCTATCACCTCGATCCGTTGTCCCATGCCATCAATCTCCCACTTTTTGACCAGGTTTTTCCCTTTTGATTCTCCATCTTTATTTGTCTATTAAATTGGTGTAGAAATTTAAGGGAGACTCGAGAGACAAAAAAGTAAATAAAAAAAGGGAAATCAATGGTAGGACCAATGATTATGGAGGCGATGAGCGGTATGGAGAACGGATGACAATATGGGTGGCAAGGTGGAGCAATACGCTATTGGGTAAGGGTTTTGAATGACGAATTAAGGTTTAGAAATCTTAAAATGTATTTTTTTTCCTTAAATTTTTTTACACATAACTAATTTCTTAAAATTCGATATTAATTTATTTATACAAAAAGAAATTCAAAATGAGAAACTCTCATTTTTTATTAATTCAATATATATATATATATATATATATATATATATATATATATATATATATATATATATATATATATAGATGTTCAAACGAGAACCCCTGTGATTTACGAGAACACGAGAACAACCTACTTTTTTAATTAATAAATTAACTTATGTTAAATATAAATAAATTAATAAGGACAATAATGCAATTAAGTAATTTTTATAATTTTTATTTTATTTTAATTAGTCATAATTATCCTTTTTTTTCTTGCACGTTCGTTTCCACTCTCTTCTCTCCCTTGTGATAATTGTGTGATTGTGTAACCATAACCTATCAAAACCATGATCAATCAAGTGTAACCATAACCTATCGAAACCATGAGTAATCGTTGTGATAAATGTGTGATTSTCTAACCYTAACCGATCGAAACCATGATCAAATTGAGTGCGCAAGTGATGTTATAATAGTGATATCACATGATTATCACACCTATATCACACCAAATCGTTTAGTGGATTTCGCCCGTAATCGTGTGATAAATGTGTGATTGTCTAATCCTAACCTATCGAAACCATGAGTAATCGTTGTGATAAATGTGTGATTATCTAACCCTAACCGATTGAAATCATGATCAAATCGAGTGCGCTGTAGTGATATCACATGATTATAACACCCATATCACACCAAATCGGTAGTCGATTTTCCAAGTTAACCCTAGCTGAGCGAAATCCTTGTAATAATTGTGTGATAATCATGTCCCATATCACACCAATCGTGTTGATATAAGCGGTAATGTGATAATTGTGTGATAAATCGTGTTGATATAAGCGATAATGTGATAATTGTGTGATAATCACATGATTATCACACCCAAATCGTGTTGATATAAGCGATAATGTGATAATTGTGTGATAATCACATGATTATCACACCAAATCGTGTTGATATAAGCGATAATGTGATGATTGTGTGATAATCATATGATTATCACACCCATATCACATGATAATCACATGATTAACCGTTTATTAAATAATGATAATCATGATTGTGTAATCGTGTTAAAAGATTTTATGATATCATTTCCATTATTACCCTTTTAATTTTAATATTTTTAAATTTTAATTTAAAAAATCTTTTAATTTTATTTTTTATCACAATATGAAGTTATTGGGTTGTTCTCACGTTCTTGTAAATCACAGAGGTTTTCGTTTGAACCATATATATATATATATATATATATATATATATATATATATATATATATAT
>NC_037532.1:1706077-1735685 GCF_001531365.2 Cynara cardunculus var. scolymus | reverse complement strand
ATATATATATATATATATATATATATATATATATATATATATATATATATATATATATATACCCACGTATATACATGACCTGTTCAATTTCCAATTCCTCGAATAGAGTAAGTACCATTAGCCACACGCTCAAGAACATGAAATCACAAGTCAAAAGTCATATATGATGTGGGTTGACCACATTTTATATATATTACCCTTACCCTATACATACATACATATATATATATATATACAACCCTCTTCTCTTCTTCTTCATGCATATCGTATCATATCATATCATTCATACAAAACCCTAAAATATCACCTTTTCTTTAATTCCTTGCATTTGAATCCACTCCACCACAAAACATCCAAAATATGACGCAAAGAACCATATTTTTAGCCATATTCACATCACTTATTCTCCTCTCAATAACTTTCCAACCCAATCAAGCTTGTAGACTTCTCCATGGTGAGTTTGAAGAAACCTGGAAGAAGAATGGAGACCTTCTGTTATCATCACTGCAGCACCGCCCTGTTCCGACACCCGGAAATGGCTGCAACTGGACAGGTAATGGTGGAAACCCTTGTATTGGTTCCAAGAAAGTTGCAGGCCACCATAGACATCATGGTGTTTCTGCTCTATAACCACCGCTGGCCACCACAAATAGTTGAAATTTTTGAGTGGCTAAGGCTAACTAGCTGCTGATGGTAAAATGAAGCTTGTCAAGATGGCCATGGCTGCCAAGCACATACTGTTAACAGATCTTACGATGATCAAGAAATGTATACTTTTCGATAATTTGTAGCTACTTTATTTGTTTATTCATGTGTGATTAACTTAAGTTAAGCTCAATAAACCAGTAATAATTAATGATTATTTATTAATTAAGCATTTACCTTCGTCGTATTTAATCATGATCGTAGCTCGTAGGTGATGGGTTTGAATTTTTTTTTCTTTGGATTTTGTAAAATCTCCATTTGAACAACTCAACCCAATGTTTGCGGTTGGAAAATTCTTAACACAACACAACACAACCCAACTCAACCCAACCCAACCCAACCCAGACCATACAAGTTGGTTGGGTTGAGACAGACTTTGGTACATTAAAATATTCTTCCGATTTTGAATAAGTTATTTTTCTGCTCATAATTTCTTTTTCATTATCAACCATTTGATACAACTTATCAATAATTCTTACGTATATCGCATTCAGTTAATTTTCTCAATTTACATATATGTGTTCACAGTTAACGAACATATATACGAATGAGTTATATAGAGATATAAATAAATTGAAAATATATGTATGTGAAAAGCGTACGTGATATATAGTTAATTGTGTAATATATATAGTAATAGAAATTTAACAATCATATTAAATCCAAAAAATAAAATGATATCGGGTTCATCAGATTGGATTGGGTTCAAATAATAGTAACCCGATATCAATCCAATACGCGTGAATTAAAATTTTTACCACTCAATTAAACATGAGGTTGATAAAAAAAGTTAACGACAATGTTAAATAGGTGCAAAAGTAATTTTATACTTTAAAAAATAAATTTAAAAAATAAATTTATATTTCTGAAACTAAATCACAAAACCATCGGTTACTGACACATTACCAACGGATTACTTATGTACGATAAACGAATTACCCATGAATCAATACTTCCGTGGGTAAAACGTCGTCGTTTTACAATGCTTTAAAATGTTTGTATACCCTATATATAATGACGTGGATTCCAATTCATAATTTTTCAAAACAGCAAAACAATGTTAAAAATACATAACGAAACTAATTGCATGCAAAAGTCTGTTCATATTGATCTAATTAATTAGGGAGGGTATAACAACGTGTAGTCACGTGACGGTGGTCAAAGGGACTCCGGCGGGTTGACTGCAGTGGTTACCAGCTTTCCGGCCGGCAAGGGTTTGTGTTGAATAGGTTGTTGTCGGCAGAGTGGATATGATGTCAATTTATGTATGCTAATTTTAATTAATTTATATATGTTATTCCTTAAATATTAGCTTTGACTAGATTTTTATCCCTTGATTCATTCTAAATTATATTTTATTATTAATTATTTTCGTAATTATGAAATCCAAAGATGATGGAAAACGTGTTTGTATGTCAGTATTCAACTCGACCTAACTCATATTAACCTCTTTAATAAGGTGGATCAAACGAGCAAACGTTACCGTTTGATCATGCACAAAGTCAATACGGTTTGATCTTGAGAAAAGTTAATTATCTCGATTTGAGAAATAAAATGCGTTTTTCCAAATAGAATCGGTCTTTTAAGCAAGACATAAGATTATACGTCTTTAGTGTAGACCCCATTAAGTCGAATTCTACTGTTTCGAGGAATCTTTTTAAGTTTCTTGATTGATTTCTATCGACTTTTTCAGTTTTTTAGATGATTTCAAGATATTTTTTTGGGTTAATTTCAAGAGCGTTCTTTTGATTGATATGTTTTCTAATATCCACAATGTACATGCAATATACTTGCGAAAACCAATTGAGTGGATACACGAAAACCTAGATCATTCAAATGTTCACATGTCAATTCACCGTCTATATATCACTTATATGATTAACACGACATACGAACGTTCAATTCGGCCCAACTAATATATGTGAGATATCGATCTACGCCATGCATTTTCCCATATAATCTACATACATGAATTTGACGTCTTTTTAACCGACAGTTATATAACCCGTTTGACATACCAACTAGAAATCAATCGAACTAGAATTTCAATATATCTGTTCAAGGATTTTTCAGAGTTTTAAATGTGATGAAGAGTAAATTAATTTTTAAATGACAAACATGTGGGATGTTTAATAGGAATGTGTTTAGATGAATGTTTTCAAAATAATTATTACAAAAAATCAAATAATTAATTATTTAAACAAATAAAAAGGCAAATATTTAAAATTTTAATTTTAATTTCAGACGTTTACCTAACAATTTGTTTGAATTAATTAGGGAAGAGATGACGCAATTAATCGTCAGTAATTTAGGATTAGGTAATTGATTACGTCATCTAAATATATGATAACTTGTTAATTTTATATTCTTAATTATTACTTTTTAAAGTAAAATTTGCATGTTTCACGCACACCACAATAACTGACACGAAAAAGTCTATAGTTTCATACCCTAAAAAGTTAAAAATTGACTTTTATATGAATCATTTAAAAAACAATGAACTAAAATTGTAGATTAAATTATATATATATATATATATATATATATATATAAGAATTTTGTGAGATTCACAAGGCCATAAAATAATTCTGACCTTATAGCAAAATATTGTAAAAGAAAAAAAAGAAAAAAAAAACCCGAACCTTTCAAGTTTTCTAAAAACCCGAACCATCTACAAAAAGTTTTCTAAAAGAGAGAAGATGGAGCTTTTGTTCTCTATTTTACTCTAATAGAGTTTCTATATTGTTCACTAAAATAGAAAAACTTTCAAGTTTGGAAAATTCTCTAAAACTTAACATATAAATATAAACATTATTGATGTATGATTGGTTTGAGTTTGGCTCAAAAGGTCAAAAGTACCAGGAGGTCCCAAGTTCAAATCCAATGAGGTATAAAAATTCCTTTGTGGCCACGGAGGTTCAAATGTAGTGACTCTGGGCTATATGTAAAGTAGGTGATCGTCCTAGGATTAGTTGACTCGCATAGCGAGTTGAATATGCAGGTTAATAAAAAAAAAAGATAAACATTAATTTCTTATTCATACCCATTAATTTTTTTGCGGTTAAAAAAAATGATATCGAATTGTTACTATTTTATATAAATTATTTTTAAATAATGTATTGAGATAATAAATTTATAGAATATTCTAGGAACATCTACAACAGGCTCTCTTAAATGTAGATTTTGGGAATTTTTGCTTCAACAGATTTTTCGAATCTTCTCCGAATGGAGAAAATACGAGAGGTGATAAAAATTTCAAAATTTGAAAAAATCTTCGAAAATGATTATTTAGGAAAGAGAAATTATTTTCTATTCAACGTACCAATGAGAATTATTAAAATCAAATGTGTAAGAAAGAGAAATAATATTTTATGAATTGTATTGAATATTTTAATATTATAAATAACATTGTAATCACCAAAGTAAAATGGGGAAACCAGTTGGAGATTTACCTAAATTTTTGCTGTAGATTTTGACTTTTGATTCTCTATTTTAAATAATCTGTAGGAGAGACTCTATATCTAAAATAGCATATCTCTTGGAGTTGGAGCATCTTCAACACATCTGCAATATTTCACATTGGTTGGGGATAGGAACAACGATTGCCCATAAGGGATTTGATATTTCATCTATTAAATGTCTTTTAAAATCGTGACTCCATGAATCCAGGTGTGTGGACAAAACAGACAAATATCTGATACAGTTAGCCTGAAATGTTACAGTTGGTATTAGAGACGGGAACCAGACTGGTGTTTCAACGAGGATGTTGGGCTTCTAAGGGGAAGGATTGTAAGATCCCACATTGGTTGGGGAAGGAAACAAATGTTGTCTTCTAAATGACTAAATACCTCTTCTATCAGGTGTGTTTTAGAACCGTGAATTCAGGTGTATGGATAAAACAGACAATAACTGCTACAGTTGGTATGAGACATTACAATATTCTCTATAATTTCTCTAAAATAGATAACCAAAAGCCAAAATCTATAAATAAATTAAATTCAAGTCAACAGATTCTTTATTTTAAAGATTTCATCATTAATTATATTGTTTAAATATTCCTATAATTTTGTGATCTCCATACACTTTAAAAACACTTTATATAAAAATGATCAGGAACAACCAACACATCTCCACGACTTGCAACGTTTAATATTATAGAATTCAATAATTAATGCGAATATAAGCGTGAAGGGTCGTTCAGGACCGGATCTACAGGGGTGGTCATACTTAAACGCATATAACTTTTGTTGAGTCTATGTTTCAAGCCTATAATATGCCAAATTGCTAGCTTGCATGAGTGTTATGCTTAACGAGATAGTCGTCTTCTTTGTTTGAGAAAGGCACAGTGGCTAAGAAGCTCGTAGGTTATACACCAGCTATACACTGACCTATCGTCTGGTAAAGAGAAGAAAGTAGCTTAAATAGGTCTCACGCTTTCGGCCTTTATTGTTAACGAAACGAAAACACCAGGGCTGAAGCTAATAACAAGAATCACACCCTGAGTAGCCCCAAAAGGGCCAAAAAAATTCTTTTAACGTGTAATGAAATAGTTTTATGTTTTTCTTTATCGATTTTTTCAAATTCGTTTGAACTTTTTATGTTTGGCCCACTACTTTTTAGCATTTGTTGCTTTCGAACCGCTATTTAGATGATGTTGGAATTTTTAATGAATGATGTAGACTTCTTCATTCAAAATTCTATTTTTTATTAACTTGAATATCCAACTAATTATGTGAGCCGACTAATCATAGGGCGACCACCTGCTTTGCAGATAACCCGGAGTCACCGCATATGAATCTTCGTTGCTACAAGGGGATTTTTATTCCTGCTTGGATTTGAACCTAGAACCTTTTGATATTTTTGATCTTTGGAGTCAAACTCAAATCAATCAGACATCACCCTTGTGGTTTTCATTCAAAATTCTTGACTTCCATTAAATTCGAATTTGAAGCATAAAGCTTGGTATTTGTTGAATCAAACAAGTTTAAAAATTCCTGGAAATTGGTAGAATCAACAGGTTTAATTTTTAGATCGGCCGGTCATCACACGCTGCATAAATAATCTTCATAAAATTTAATTTAGGAGTCGTTTACTCAAACGCTTACTCGAGAAACATTTTTCAGTAAAAGTCAACACTTTGACTTACTTTATTGGGTAATATTCTAGTCCATCAAAAACGTCATCGTCTGCAACAATTTATCGGTTCTTGTCATCGTTTTTACTGGATAAAATTTCCAGTCTCTATCATATTCACCCGACAAAGTAAGTGACCCAGAAAAACGTTTACGAGATAAGCATTTGTTAAACGATAACTTTCATATATTTTCCAAGTCCGGAAATTTAACCCAAGAATGTTACAAGTCAAACCCTTATGTTGACTGTAACTCAAGTTCCAGTCCCTCTTTTAGAAAACCACCATTAGTTGGCCACCTTAGAAAGATTCAAGTCAAAATCAAACCATCTCATCACCAACGTATACCCTATAAATGACACCCTCCCCTACATGCAAATCGTTCATCAAAACCCTAACATATCACCCTTTTCTCCATTCTTCAACCCCTTTTCATTATCTTATATTTCTTGCGTTTTTGAAGGTATATATATATATATATACACACACACACACACAGAGAAGAGATATGAGACCAGAAACCAAGAGTTTAGCCATAACGGTATCACTGGTTTTGCTGTTCATGAGTTTTCAACCAAATGGAGCTTGTAGACTCTTTAATGGAGAGTTTCAGGAAGCTTGGATGAAGGCTGGAAGCCTTTTGTTGTCATCTTTACCGAGAGGACCGGTGCGATCACCAGGAAATGGGTGTAATTGGACTGGTAATGGTGGTAATCCTTGTGTTGGATCCCGGAAGATTGCTAGTGGTCACGGTGGTGCAGCCGCTGCTCCGCCACCACCACCACCATTGACGACTGCTGCTGTGTAAAATGAAGTTTGCCGACGCCATGAATCTATATACATATAGTACTATATATACATATATACATATCGATTAACATCGTTACAACAAGTGTAAATTGTTTTACTACCAATTCTATTCTTTAACTATTCAATTTATTCATTAATAATTATAAGGTCATTGTTCCTTCTACTGATTTACAATCCTGCAGCCTTTTTTTGCTTTATTTTTGAAGTAATTAATCATTAGAGTTTCTCTAAGGTGCCGTTTACCAAACGTTTACTTTACTTTAACGGATGAATATGACAAGAACTAAGAATCTTACTCGATAAGAGCGAATGCAAGAATCGAGAGACTTATCCGGTAAGTGATTACCGGGATAAATTGTTGCATACAATGTGTTTTAGTGAATAAAATCTTACCCGGTAAATAAACGATGATGTTGAATTTTACCGATAAGTACTTACCGGATAAGTATTTAGGTAAACTTCTTCAAAATGAAAATCAAATATCAGAATCTTTCGGAATATTATTTATAATATTAAAATATTCAATATAATTTATAATATTTGTTGGTGATGCTTTCATTAGTGTCATTAAATGTCGTGTAATAAAACATTAAGTTAAGGTCACAACGAATATTAATTAATGTGCAAGTAACAAACAAAAAAAATACAGTTAGAGGTCATATAATACATGTCTTCTAATATTATAGTGTAACGTTGCACGTCATCACTTGTTACGATTAATTATTCACACCATTGGAGACCTCGGGCCAAAAGGAAAATGATGGCAAGCGGTGGCAGTGCTAACGGTGATAATGCTGTTGGCGAAGCAGCGATCATGTAACGACAAGTAAACGGCCCTTGGTTGACAACAATAGCCACAAAATACAACTAAATTCGAAAACATAAGGTTTTTTTTTATTTATTAACTTGAATATCTAACCCGCTATACAAGCCGACTGATCCCAGGACAATCGTCCGTTTTGCGGGTAACCTCAGAGTCACTACATTTGAACCTGCGTGTCGAGAAGGGGATTTTTATAATCATAACGCTTTGTTGATCTAAGAGTTGGTTCCTATAATCATGAAACGGATAATTATTTTTAAAAATACGACAAATTTTCATTTAGATGTAAAAGAATTAACCGATATACATAGAAGTTTGTTAATGCTGATATCGTAAGTTAATCGATTAATTTGACGTCTTCCTTTCATATATATATTTATAGTTTTTGAATATATTTTTTCAATTTAAATGTTTTTATCTTTGTTGTCTTTAATATTTGTATCGTTTTAATTAACCTCATTTAAATGATCAAATTGAACAGTGTTTATATCTAAAATATCTAAAATTTCTTCTCATAAATCGTCAACTCCATTTCCGTTACTTGTTGGATTTAAAATCGAGTAATACAAAAAATGGAAACACATCTTTAGAATAGTTCATAAAAAAATGCCGATTGATTTCACTATTGATTACCACAGTTTATTGTTTTGATATTTTTAAATCATTTTGTCATAATAAATAGCTCGGGTAAAAACAAGTGGCATTGATCTGGTTTTTTCGAGGATCGAGCTATTTCAAGCCTTGACCAGTATTTTCGGGCTTTGACCTGGCTCTAACCATGCCTTAACCAGATGATTTTCGGTAAACCAATGACCGGTTTTCAKATTCTATCTGGGTTTTCTTTTAACATGTTAAGGACTGATACATTGTTCAAAATTTAAGAGCAAAATGGACTTTTGTCTATAAGACAGAGAAGGATTGTGTGAGAACAGAAGTAAAGTTGAGAAATGTAATAAAAGATTTGGACTTTTAATCAATTTTAGTCTCACAACCAACCCAATAAAATGCATCTTATAAGGGAATTTATTTGGTGGATCTCATTAGTGTCAATCTTTAACTAGGATTGATCCAAAGATTGAGATCATTTCCTACATTTCTTACCATAACTTTCATTCTCACTGAGACTCAAACGTTACGTATAATTGGGAAATTTACATAAATAGTCATTTTTATAAAAGTGTTTCACTTTACATCACACAAATATTTTATACAGAATATTTGTCTCTGCTAAAGTCCATTTTCTAAAAAAAACTAAATTCTTGGACTTTACGTAGAAATTCTACCAACTGCATGAAGTGTGGGTTGTTAGCAGAAAAAGACACGTTCAATTCTAACAGGCACATTTTACACAGATCGTCTATATAGAACATAGAATTTCTACGTAAAAGATCTTTAAAATTTTTTAAATCCATAAATAAAAAAGATAAAAAATAATTTAAGCAAAACTATTTTCTTACTAATTTTTTTCTCATTTTTTCACGTTTAAAAAAAATATTTTTTTAATTTCAAAGGTTTGATCAAATAAAAAATAATAATTTTTTAAATAATTTTTTTTAAATAATTTTTTTAACCGGTCCTTTTTTGAATTGATTCTGAGTCCTTACCAATAGTTATTGACAATGAGACTCTAATTGAAGACTTGAAAAAGAACACCCCTTTGGTCTACGTACCGAGTATTATCTCGCGTAAACAGTTGGCCAAGAACCCAAATTGCCACACATTATTATATACCTATATATATATATATATGTATACACACACATATATATAGTTTGCAGTATATATATTATTACTTTGAAAAGTCAACTCCTTCATTTAAATATATTACCATTTAAAAAACACAAGAATGATTCAAGTCAAAATCAAACAATCTGATCACCAACTTAATTACCCTACTAATATCATTAACAATCTCCCCTTCATGCATATATCATTCATCAAATTAAACCCTAAAGATCTTACCCTTTTCACCCTTCTGCAAACCCCATTTCATCATTTTCTGTTTCTTGCGTTTGAAGGTACCCAAAAGATATATGAAACCCGAAACCAAAAGTTAATTTACCCATACTTGTACCACTGATTTTGCTCTTCTTCAGTTCTCAACCAAAAGGAGCTTGTAGACGGTTTAATGGCAAGTTTCAAGAAACATGGATCATGAAAAATGGAAACCTCTTACCACGGGGAAATGAGTGTAATTGGACTCGTAATGGTGGTACGTAGTCATTAATTGTGTCGGATCCAAGAAGCTTGCTAGCCGTTGTTAATGGTGGTGCGTCACAATTGACAATTCCTTTCGGTCATGTGTAACAAGAATCTTGCCTACAGTAACCTTGATGAGTGGTTAGAGACCCGTTATAAGACTTGGTTCTTTGGACTCTTTCTCTAAATCCATTCGAATTCCCTTTAAGGCTATTGGGTATTTTTCTGACTCTTCTCTGAGACCTCATAAAACTAATACGGAAGTATGTGTAATCTGGCTCGAACACTCAGAGTTAAAAAAAATGCAGTTCGCCAACAATTAGTGCATGGTATGTAGGTTAAACTAAATTAACATCTTTAATTAATTATGTAGAATTAATGTTGTGAATATATATATTCTTCTACATTTATTAAATATTGTAGACATTGATCATGTGCCATCCTTAATTTGACCGTGGAACGTTTTCTTCAAGTTTTTGGCTTCAATTTGCAGTCAATAGTCATATATGAAATTATATATGTTGAATGATGATTACCTTTGAAAACGGTTTTATGAACGTTTACTGCCTTCGAATCTTGACCTAATAAATCACTTGGTATTTATATACAAATTAACCTTTTCATACGTCTATTGCTCAAACAATGCACCACCATTTTCTTTCCACAAGAAAATGTTATATTCAAGGAGGAACTGATTAGTTTGTGCTAACCGTGAGATCCAATGTGAATCACTTATTTGAGATATTTAAGGATATTTTTTAAATAAACTAAAAGGGTAATATGATAATTTTATTATTTTTGACAACTAATCAAAATATTTAATTAAGTCTTTTAGAAGAAAAATATTTAATTATAATTAGTTACCTAGTATATCAATTACCTAATATACATAGTATTTTAAAGACGTTTGTGAATCAAAGTGTATGATAGTAATAACGTTCACAATGTTTCAGTGTACCACAATGTATTTTCTTTGTTTTATGAAATGTATCATAGTGTGCATTTTTATTATTTTTGTTGTTTTACAAAGGATATCACATTGTGCAACTTGTATGTATATCTGAGTATCACAATAAATGTCATTTATAGGTATCACAATATGTATGTTGTGTTCACATATAGTTCATCGGAATAAGGTTCGCCGAATAAGATTCATAGGAGGGAGGAAAGAGGAGAGATGAGAGTTGATATTTATAAAATTCTTAAAATACCCTTGATTAATATTTTAAGTTAAAATTATTAATTTTCTAATTTAACTTTTGATTTTGGTTGAGATTAGATCTCACGGTTACCACAAACAAAACAATTCTCATTTAATTAGACTCATATATATATATATATATATATATATATATATATATATATTATACAACCCATGACATTTGTGCAACCAATACAACTCAATCTCAATCGTCCATTTCATTCGATTTAATATGTGATTTTATAGAAGTTTTGATTGTTTCATAATATATAAAGTATTGATTATAATTAATGAACGATATTCATCTTCTATAAATATTTAAATCATAATAAATGAATTCTCATCATTTTCATAAATATCTCAATTTATTGGGTTGCATTGGTTGTACAAATGAAACAAGTTGTATTTGAAGCAAACTATATATATATTATGTGAAAACTCTATATATTATGATAATTGTGAGTAAAATTGATCTATTATGATAATTGTGAGTAAAATTGATCTGTAGTTGATTAAAAAGTATTATCATAATTAAATATTTCTAAAGTTTTATTATGAACATCGAAAGGGTGGATCAGAATAATTAAATAGGAAATACACAGATTCTGAATTCTGTAAACCATTAAAATATCAAACTTTACTTTAAAACCCCACTTCCCTTCTATTTATAGAAACTGGTTTCATTAGACTTTAGGATTTCAACATCATGACTAATGGTGCTTACTATATTTAGCAATATCCAACATAAATTGAATCGGTACTTCTAAATACGTCATGTTTTAGTTTCCGTATAATATTCAAACAACTCCATAATTATTCAATCCACCACATTCTTTTCTAAGTACATAATATAAATAAATATCATTTATAAGGTTTGAACCTTAACTTCTTGAAATGTTGGCCTAACTTCCTAGGAGACTAATTGCTGTAATATTGCTAGGCCAAAGACCCTTTGGTTATATTCTGTATTTTTCTTGGCTATATACATATATATATATAGAGAGAGAGAGAGAGAGAAAAAAAAGTCCCGGAGGAAAAAGAATCGAATAAATCCATACAAACCGTTCATTAAGATGATTCAGCGGATGTGCTTAATTAATAAGATAGTTAATAAGAATTTGAACCATGCACAACTTTATTAATTGTTTGTCAAAATATTAATACAATTGATTACTATATAAATGAACAAAAGAATGGAATAATTAAATTACACAGAAAAACTAGAAACCAGTTGTTGGAAAATTAGCATTTCTTGAAAGCTTGTTAAATCCAATATGCATGGCCATTCTTAGCATCCTATGTAACTGAAGATCATCAATGACCAACAGAACTAGAAAGAGAAGCATGATCAGTCAGTAACGATGGCGGTGGAGCGGCGGCACTGCCATACCGTATGGCGGCCTTCTTGCCACCGATACAAGGATTACCGCCATTACCGGTGTTACTACACCCATTTCCCGGTGGTCGAACCGTGCCTCTCTGTAGAGATGATAACAGAAGGTTTCCATTCTTCATCCATGTTTCTTCAAACTCTCCATCTAAAAGTCTACAGGCTCCATTTGGTTGGAAGTTGATGAAGAACAGAATCAAGAATGCAATTATGGAGAAATTTTTGATTTTAGAGTTCATTTTCTTGGTGTTGGTTGGTTTCAAACTTGAAATGATGAAGATGGTGAGTTGCAGAAGGGAGAAAAGGGTAATTTTGAACTTGTTAGGGTTGAGTTGGTGAAGGATTTGGGTGAAGTGGAGGGGATGATTTATAGGGGAAGTGTGACACCAAATGGTTTGACTTTGACCATGAAGATTTCTATAGTCTTTAATTAGGGTTTGAAATTGAATTGGTCCTTTACGCATAGTAGAAATATTTTATTAATTAAAAATTTAGGACATTTTATTGTTAAAGGAAACCCATGATACAAAATCATTCAGATGGTTTTAAAATCATTAAAAGACATTTTTTGTTTGACAAACAAGATTTATCTCTTAACGATTCAAATGTTGTCTATTAATAAAACTATTAATAGGTAAACAAATAACAACTAAAACTAAATTCTATTTAATTTTTTCTTATAAATAAAGTAATGAAATATCATTCCTTTTTTTCTTGTTTGTCAAGATTTAAAGGTTTTTGACTTTTTTCTTCTTCCTATTTTCAAATTCAAATATCCCAATCACCTAATCCATATTACCATTGGAACCAAATAATTAATTATAATACAAAAACCAATCACTCTCACAAGCTTTTTAATTAATTAAAAATATTCTTTTAATTTTTTTAACTACTTTAATTAAAAATATATATTCGTTGCTGAAGATGGAAAAACAAGCTAACTAACCGTGTTCGATCCTTACTTGTTCTTCCACAACCAGCTGTAGATATAACGAGTTCCGTTACTTAACCAATCATCCTCGATAGAATTATAATTGGCTTAATTAATTGGTTAACTGATCGTTTTCTTTTTCTAACTTTTTTTAGTTTTTAATATTTCAAATAAATTTAAATTTTATTACCTTTTTTTTTAAAATATGTATTTAATATAAACTTATTATTAAACACATATGATTTGATTTAAAAATAAATAAAGATTGTAAAAAAAAAAAGCACAAACGGTTATTTTTTAATTCGTGTAATTTTGATAATAGTTATTTTTACTTGTTTTTATCGAAAGAAATATAATATTAATTATCAATTAATTAATTGTTATATATTTTTATTTAATTAGAGTAACTAGGGGTGCTCATAGGTTGGGTTGGTCGGGTTGAAGACATTTGAATAACTCAGTCCAATGCTTGCGTTTTGAAAAATCTTAACCCAACCCAACCCAATCCAACTCATACGGGTTGATCGGGTTAGTCGGATTGATACTTTGGTACATTAAAATATTCTTGTAACATTGAATATGTTACTTCTCTAATGATAATTTCTTTTTCATCATCAATCATTTGATACAATTTTATCCATACTTCTTACGTATATCACATTCATTTAATTTTATCAATTTACATATACATGTTCACAGTTACTGAACATATATACGAATGAGTTATATAGAGATGTGAATAAATTAAAAATATGTGTATAAGAAGAACACACATGATAGTGTAATTGTCTAATATATACATACACACACACACATACACACACACACACATATATATATATATATATATATATAAAATAAAAAGACATCGGGTTCATGATCGGGTTGGCTTATATTCAAATAATAGTAACTCGATATCAATCCAATACATACGGTTTGACAATTTTATAACTCGATTAGACATCAAGTTATTTCAGATTGAATTGATCGGGTTGGTCGAATTTTTGAGTACCCAAAGAGTAACAGTGGATATTGTACTCTCATTTTGAACATATCTGTTGTCTTTAAAAATATTTTAAATAAAAAGTTATTTATATAAATTGGTGGGAAGTCAACTTGCCTTGTTCACCAAACTCGCGTAACAAATTTCTTGTCTCACTATATAAATCAACCACGCGTCGGTTAGGGAGAAAATGTCAAAGTGAAATCATCTTGTAGACTTAACAATCTATATTATGAATTGGGATCACATGAGATCAGCTTATTTTCATGAAATTCAGAGATCATTTTTTATACTTGAAACTTTACAGCAAAATACTGTGAAGGTAACCTTCACAGTGTTTTGTTGTGAAATTTTAAGTGTAAAAAAGTAGTCTTACATGAACTTAACCCTCTATACTATATTATAAAATATTTGACAGATACTCTTAAAAACAATTGTTTATATATGAAATATTGTTTATTGATGCATATTATTTAAAATTTGAGTTTACAAGTAAATTGTGTGCAAATACAACTTATTAAAGCTACATGTTTGAATTTGTGAAACTAACTACATATAAACATAATCAACTACATGATAAACATCTCATTTTAAATATAAAAAATCTAAAATATAATTAGGATATTCATTGAGTTATACTTATAACAGAATACCTAATTAATATCTTTATAAAAATTATATTATTAAACTAAAAATAAATTACTTTGTTATTAAACCTAAATTAAATTATAAAAAAATTGAATTAAAAAAATTTACATAAAGAACGAGAATTTTTAAATAATTAATTTGATACTAATATCGATATATTTTTTCAATTTTTTATGAATAAAAACATTATCGTTTTTCATAATCACATAAAATCGTATTATATCGACAAAAACAAAAAAACAAAAAAAACAAAATTGGGGGTTCTATGGAACCCGCTAATGTTAGATAAACCCCGCAAGTATTGAGTCATTTCGGGTTTTGGTCTCCCATTTTCCAGCTTCTTGTCTTGTCTATTCCAAATTTTGCAGCTTCTTGTTGAAATCTAAGTATCCAAAACACAAATCTAAGTATGTAAGCCAGTAACAAAATGATTAAATGACTTCTTAATTCTTTGATTTCTATAACAAAATGTCAATACCGAATTAACGGAGGGGTTGTGACTGGTGGTATCATCTCTCGTGGACTGAGGCCAAAGTTCGAGTGAGGAGAGTCGTCGTCGATCAAAAAATTAGACTAAGTTTAATTAGAACTTAAAAGGAAAAATATAATATTTAATTAAAATATAGGGTCGTCGGACGGATCGGGGGAGATAGGTGTAACACCTCATACTCCACATTTGCATATAACATATATTTCATATGAAAGAAATAGAAATTACACCACATACGTCCCACTAGTACAAGAATTATATATATATATATATATATATATATATATAATTTGCATATGAAAAAAATTCCAAAAGAATTTCCCTACACTAACACATTTATAGCAACATGTTTCTTCAAAATATACAGGCAACATGCTGATCTTGAAAAAGCAGATAACACATAAGTAAAATAATCATATTTTCCCTTTCCACTTAATTTCATGTGGCCCCGCTGTTCCTGCAATGCACATTTTTAAACACAAAATGAGGGTTAGGCTGAAAAGTCTAGTGAGTAAATCCATTCTTTACAATTACAGGGTGAAGATCACCAAAACCTGATAAAAACAATTTTTGCACACAGATAACCCTATTTTAGCAAAAGATGCAAAACTGTTTATTAACCAAATTATAAAACCAAACAGATTGTTACAACATATAACACAAATGCATCTTTTCGAAAATTCTGTATCCCTTTTAGAATAACCATGCAATCCTTCTCGACATGGGAGGGTTAATAAATGTATCGTTTAAAAGAATATAAATGTAGTTATTATTTGCAATTTTATAAATTTAAGAAAAAATCATTAAAATGCAAACATGAAATGGGCACTTTTGGACTATAAAAACAGGCTGCAGGCCCAATTGTCCAACTTCTCACACATTAAATTAAGTTCAAATATAGAATAAATTACGTTGTAGCCTTGTAGTTGTAGGTAGGGGTGTTCAAGATAACTGAAACTAGATAACCCATCCGAACCGGATGTAACTGGGGTTAAACGGTTTCGTGTTATTTGGTTGGTTCGGTTAACCGAATAAGAATCCTTGTTCGGTTGATATTTTTTTTCCTAATTCGGTTAAACTAAATAACTCGAATAATACATTCGACAATATTATATGTTTTTCATGTTTATAAAAGTAAATTAAGTACTTGTTATACTATTATTGTTTCATATATTTTATTGCTATATCATGTTTTTTGCTTGATGATTATATAATGTTTTTCTATTAGATTACGTTTTTTTTTGTTTGATTTACAACGTCACATGATGAAAATAATATCATTTAGGAGTTGTTTACTAGCTGCGGACCAGACTGAGTCAGTTAGCAGTCAGCGTATTTATCAAATCACGGATCTGATCGAGATCTTACCAAAACAACATCAAAATAATGCTTACCTGGGTCAGATTTTGTTTTTCCAGTGAACGCCCCTCACTTACGATTATGATTTCACCCCTAGCCGTCCTCCATCCTCTTCCTCCCTTCTGTCGCGTCACTCTCGACCCTCTATACGTCACCGTGTTGTGTACAATCATGTCCTTCCTCTCTTTTTTTTTTGAAACCCACCAGTTCTTCTGCTATTGATGGAGGTGGCACCACTGGTGACCCACTAGTTCTTCTGCTATTAAAGATCATTTTATTGTTGGTAAGCATTTAAAAAAAAACCGTTTGGTAAACACTCTTACTTGGACAACACTTATTCGGGTCAGCAGTCTTACCCGGTAAAAGTTGGTTTACGGCCCCTTAGTAGGTATTGATTTTTGGTAGATGAAGTTTTTTTTACTTAATATAAGTCGATTATTAAATATTAATGTATAATATAGTTATTATTAAAAGTAATAGACAATTAATTTGGGAAAATTATTGGAGCAAGTGTCCAACAAAAAATATAAATCCTTATTCGGTTTAATAAGTTACCGAACCGAATAACCCGAAAACCGAACCTTATTTTGGTTTGGTTATCGGTTATCTTCAAGAAAATTTGAAAACCGATTTAACCGACCCAATAACACCCTAACTGTAGGGTTTGTGTGATTTGCTTAGAGTCTGGATATGATCCTTCATTCAAAATAAGTACACTAGACATCCATGTGGTTTAGGGGATCGGGGATGATTTACCAGAGAAGGAAGGTGCCACCGATGGTTGTTGGGAGGCAGGTGTGTGTTCTTGAATTTGAGCAATTGTCAAAATCAGTCCCTCAAAGTCGCGATTTTTTAGTTTTTCTATAAATGGGAAGGAAAATTTGAACGAATGGTTTTACCCTCGTGTATAGGTTATGTGTTTGCCTGAGAAGATTTGTAGTTCTTATCATATTCACCATGTAAGGTAAGTGACACATGGTAAACGTTTATCCAATAAGTGTCTGGTAAATTACCCGTAAATTACAATTTTCGACCACATGGTTTATGGATTTAGTTTGTTTTTATATCTACGGTTACGGTTTATTTACTAAAAAATGATATAAGTTTTGTTGTAAGATTTTGGCCCCACACAAAAAAAAACATAAAACACAAAAACAAAAGTATTCGATAAAATAAAATACTAATAAAGAGTTTCTAAATAGAATGGGCCAAAAATGATTGTGACCCTCAAAGAAAAGGTGTAAAAAGGGAACACAAACTTGTCCACTTATGTAGCGTTTGATACGCATATATGACTGGACATGACTGGACATGATAAAACTGCGTAGTGGTTGTAGAAGCGATGGAGAATGTTGTTGTAGTGGAAGATGAGGTGGAGGTGGAGGTGGCCGCCGGTGGTAGTGGTGGCCGAAACTAGCGTTGATGACCATTAAAACAAATCATATTAAGGTTATATATCAAACTAGGGTAGATTAGTAATATTTTAGTTTTTTCTCATCTTGTTTCACCTATTTTGGTGAAACAAGAAAAAACTTTTTTTGTCCCATAATGTCCTACATTGTCCCTGTCTCTGTCTCATATCGCGTCAAACGTGGAAGAGTAAGTTTTTGTTCTATCTCATGTTGTACCAAACGCGGAACAGTAAGTTTTATCATGTCCTATCGTATCTCGTCTCATATACCAAATGTAACCTTCAAGTTGGTCCCACATGTCCTTTTCCTTCTAGAGATGCATGCAAAATGTGTGTTCACATCTCATGATTTATAGTTTTAAAATTATAAGTTACAATAAATATAAATAAATATCGTTAATAATTGATGAATAGAAACAATTAAAATAAGGGTTTGTATTTTTATTTTATTAATCCTAAAATAAGTTTTCTATTTTCAACCGTAAATACCTATTTTTTTTATCGTATCTATAATAATAAGATGAAATTTTTTTATCTTTATATTACTAAGGGTAAAATCGTCATTTATTTTAGAATATAGGTAATATATATGATTAAAAAATGGCTTATTTGAATTTCGAAAAGTCATACAAAAAAAAAGTACTACGTCCATGTGATTATATGTTTGTAATGGTCTTTATCCATTCTTTTGAAAATTCAACGGATCACTTCCTTGTTAATTCATATTTACAACGAGTTGGATCCTTAATGCAAACACAGAGACCTAAGTTGTTGATTTATTTGATGATCGAACTCACTAAACAACTACAACCATAGGTAAAATTCAGATAAAATGTTCAATAATTTTAAGCAAACACATATATTATATACCCTCGATTTTAACAATATCTGTTATTTTGTAAAATTCAGTATTATTACAATAGTAAAATGTTCAATACTTTTATCATTTCAGTATAATAATTAATTTTCTATACAATACAGTTAAATTTATTGGTAAAAACAATTAAAAAAAAACAATTCCTTTAACATAAATAATTGATGTTAACGAGTTCTTTAAATCGAGATATTTTTATCTTTTATCTTCTATTTTCTTCGTTTAAAAACCTTTTAGAAAATTTATTGGAGAAAAAATTAACGGAAAAATTCTCTCAAAATCAACCATAAAAATAAAAAACCTCTTACAATTAAAAAAAAAAACTTGAGAAAATCCCACAAAGTTAACAAAAAAAGGTTAAAAAATCTCACGATATAAAAGAAAACACTAAAAAAAACCTTTCAAATTCAACCAAAATACTTAACAGATCTCTAAAAATAGTAGAATTTGGCTGAAAACATATGTAACGGTTTTACAAACCTTTGATTAAACCAAAATAACACCTGCTCAATAAAAGTCATATGTCAATAATTTACCACCGAAAAGGATCAAATCCCCACTTCACCTTTAAAAAAGTTTGATGGTGATAGTATGGTATTATATAACACCCAATCTACGTCACTGCTTAGTGCATGTTGATGTACTTCTGTACAGTGACGGATTCGAAAATTTTATAGACTGGGGTTCCATGGAAAATTCTACTGAGGGGAGTGAAGATAAGTTCTATAAAAAATAGAACATGAAGACTCGTTTTCACTACTGTTTCGATGGGTCATCTGGTTAGGATCGATCTAAAGAGCGTGGAGGTTTGAGTCCTCTACAATAATATCAGAATCTAATAAATTGGCCCTTCTTTATTCCATAGAAATATTGAATGTTACTGTTATGGCTATCAAAATAAGAATCAAAGATATTTCTTGGGAAAATAAACTTCAGTCTTCTAGAAGAACGGAGATGTGAAATTAAGAATCTTGATTTTTAAAAATAAAAAATAGCAAGTATAATATAGATGATATTTTATCAAGTAAGAGCAAGACAAAGAACAAAAATCTTACCTGATAAATGAGTGCGACGATTCTTACCATGTTTAGTGCTTACCGGGTAATTGTTAAATATGATGTTGTTTTAGTGGACTAAAATCTTATAAAGAGACTTGGTGGCAACAACCAGAATGAAATATTATTTAATCGTGGAAATGCCATGTCAGCTGCACCTATCAAAATCGGAACAGACCAATTACCAGATCCACCTATCATCGCCGGCATAACCATAAAAAATATTATTAAAAAAACATGAGCTGTTATTCACTTACTTTATGGCCTTGCCGCCTTTTTCTAGCAGAAGCTAAGCGCTTGAAAAGCGACGGTAAATAAGTGGTAGTGTTAAATTTTATAAATAAATGTTTACCGTGTAAAGTGTTTGGTAAACGACCCTAGCTCTAGTTATTAAGGTTAGTTAAATTAAGGGTATTTTGATCATTTTATCTTTTTTGTTTTTTGCTTTCTTGAATCGTCTCCAACAACTTCTCTAAAATAGAAAGATTGAGTTTTTGTTCTCTGAAATGCTCTAACAGCTTTTCTATTTTGTTCAATACCGCACATACATCCATCTGGTTGTGTTGTTCTTATAGAGATAAAGGCGCTTTTACATCTTGTTAGCCCGAAATGGTCCATTTGCAAAAACGAAGCTCTACCAACTGAGCTCCGTTAAGTGTTTCAATCAGTGGAACAAATTTATTAATTTTAACAAAAAATATTATATCTACCTGAAATTTCTTTTTCAGTGGGGACTAGAAAGTAAATATGGCATAAAACCGCACCATAAATACACATCAAAACCTTCAAATATTTGAAATCAAAATAGAAATTCTGGTCAAAGTCAACGAAAATGTTCATAGCGTCCCTCATCTTTTGCTTTCTTCTTCCTCTTCTTTTCATCTTCTTCAAACCCAAATCCGATGCAAAATTTCCACCAAAATCATACCCCTTCGTCGGCCATTATCTTTCAATCTACGCTAATCGCCACCGTCTTACTCAGTGGACGTCCGACGTTGTCCGGAGCTCCCCCACTTTAACCAGCGTCATCCTCCGTCCTTTCGGTCAACGGCGTGTCATCACCGCCGACCCCGCCGTCGTCCAGCATATCCTCAAGACCAATTTCTCAATTTACCAAAAAGGAGACATCTTCCGATCAACCCTCTTCGATGTGCTTGGGAATGGAATCTTTAACGTCGATGGGGATGATTGGAAGTTCCAAAGACAGCTTTCCAGCCATGAATTTAACACAAAGTCGCTTAGGCATTTCGTCGAACATGTAGTGGACGCCGAGCTTCACGATCGTCTCCTCCCCATCTTGACCGCCGCAGCTGCTAACGATACTGTTCTTGATTTCCAAGATATTCTTCAAAGATTTGCGTTTGATAATATTTGCAGAATCGCATTTGGGTATGATCCTGCATACTTAACTCCATCTTTACCACAGGCTAAATTTGCAGTTGCTTTCGAAGATGGTGTTCGTATCAGCAGCGAAAGGTTCCGTTTGGTTTCGCCACTTCTATGGAAGATCCAAAAGCTTCTAAACATGGGATCGGAAAAGAGACTCAAAGAAGCCGTCGCCGAGATCCGTGAATTCGCCATGAAAATTTTAAAGGAAAAAAAGGAAGAACTTGCCGGCAATCCTTCGATTCAATCCGTTGATTTGTTATCTCGATTTCTAAGCTCCGGTCATACTCATTCAGATGAAAACTTCGTGATCGATATAGTCATCAGCTTCATTCTCGCCGGAAGAGACACAACCTCGGCGGCGTTGGTCTGGTATTTCTGGTTACTTTCTAAAAATCCGGCGATCGAAAATGAAGTTGTGAATGAAGTCAAAGAGAAATCAGATTCTCCAATTTACGATGAAGTGAAAGATATGGTTTACATCCATGCTTCTCTGTGTGAAAGCATGAGGCTTTACCCACCGGTTCCGGCGGATTCGAAGATGGCTAACGCTGATGACGTTTTGCCGGACGGAACCGTGGTGAAGAAAGGTGTGATGGTGAGTTATCATCCATATGCAATGGGAAGGGTGGAGAAGGTGTGGGGGAAAGATTGGTCAGAGTTCCGRCCGGAGAGGTGGTTAGAGAAGGATGAGAAATCGGAGAAATTGCGRTTCACGGCGAGGGATCCGTATTCGTATCCGGTSTTTCAGGCGGGTCCGAGGGTTTGTTTGGGGAAGGAGATGGCGTTTTTGCAGATGAAGAGGGTGGTGGCGGGTGTTTTACAGCGGTTTATGGTGGTTCCGGTGGCGGAGGACGGTGKTGAGCCGGTTTATGTGGCGGCTTTGACGTCGAAGATGAAAGGTGGGTTTCCGGTGAAGATTAAGGAACGAAAATGACGATTATTAGTAATTTTTAATTTTGCAAGTAAATAAGTTATTTTATATTTGATTTTAACACAACTTTGAAAAATTCATAAATTAAAAAATATTGTAGAGTGATTAAGTGATCAAAATAATTAAGAAACTCTTATAATATAGTACAAAATAAAATATAATTGTTCGGTAATTACTTGTAACGAAATTAGGATGTTGAATGGTTAAGGAAAGTCTATAATACAAAATAGGTTGTCCTATGTCGGTCCGAAATTGGACCAAGACCATTTCTTATAAATAAAAAATGAAATAAAACCTTACATTTTAACGCTCTTAAAAAACAAACGCTGACATATATGTCAGTGCACATGAGTTACTTTTAACACATTTGAATGATTTTTTTCAAATTTATCTATTTATCACGTTAATAATTAAAAATAATAATATAAAGTGACTCATTTTGGTCCCTATGGTTGTATGATTTTCATGGAAAATGTCCTTAAACTTCATTTATTACAATAAACCCTTTTGGTTTGTATTTCTTTACAGATTTGGTCTTTGTCACCAACACCATTATAATCAGCCGTTAAATTGAGACATTTTAGTCATTTATTCATTTCCCATACATTTTAATTAACAGTAATTAAAAGAAAATTGAAGAACATAAAATCCAAGGGGGTATTTTGTCAAATATCCAAACTAACGAACACCATTGTCCCTTCCCCAACACACCCCCACCGAATGTGGGAATGAGAAAGGTTTACTGAAGAGGGGAGAAGAGGATCGGCGATGATTTACTAGAAAAGGAAGGTGCCACCGATGGTTGTTGAGAGACAAGTATAAATGGGAAGGAAATTTTGAACAAATGGTTTTACCCTCGTGTATAAGTTATGTGTTTGCCTTATAAGATTTTCAGTTCTTGTCATATTCATTAGGTAAGGTAAATGACACATGGTAAATTTTTACCAAATAAGGGGTTGTTTGTTTTTCTTTTAATACTTTCATTAAGAGACAACATCTGAATCATTAAGAGGTAAATCTTGTTTGGTAGAAGAAAATTCGTCTATTAATGGTTCTAAAATCATCTGAATGATTTTGCATCATGGATCTCCCTTAACTATTCAGCACCCTAATTTCATTGTAAACAATTACCCAACAATTAAAAATTATATTTCACTTTACACTATATCATAAGAGCATCTTAATCATTATAACAACTTAATCATTATGTAATAAATCATTCAACAACTACCAAACAGCTCCCAAGTGTTTAGTAAACTACCCATAAATTACAATTTTCGACCACATGGTTTAGGAATACAATTTGTTTTTATATATATGGTTTATTTATTAAAAAAATGATATAAATTTTGTTTTTAGATTTTGGCCCCAAAACAAAAAAAACCCCATAAAACACATGAACAAAAGCATTCAATAAAATACAATACTAATAGAATGGGCCAAAAATGACTTCTGACTAACCACGAAGGTCGTGTCTGATTGGTTTGAGCTTGACTTCCAAGGTCAATAATACCAGGAGGTATCAGGCTCAAATCGAAGAAGAAATAAAAATTCTTTTGTGACCACGGAAGTTCAAATGCGATGACTTCAGGCTATCTACAAAGCAGGTGGTCGTAATGAGATTAATCAACTTGTATAACATGTTGAATATCCAAATTAAATAAAAAAAAAAAAAACAAATTGACTTGTGACGGTCAAAGAAAAAGGTGTAGAAAGGGAACACAAACTTGTTCACTTAAAAGTTGGTCTCATATGTCCTTCTCCTTCTAGAAATATATGGAAAATGTGTGTTCACATCTCATGATTTATAGTTTTCAAATCATATAAAGTAAATTGATATATTTATTAAGGGTATAATTGTTATTTTTCAGACGTAGGTAGTATATATGATTTATAAATGGCTTATTTGAAATTTGAAAATTCAACGGATCATGTTCTTGTTAATTCATATTTACGAGTTGGATCATTAATGAAAACACATGGACCTAAGTTGTTGATATATTTGATGAACGAACTCATTAAACAACTACAACCATAGGTGTTCAATTTATTAAAAAGTTGTAAACACGAAGATGTAACACGCTAAAAGCACAACAATGATAGACATATCATGGGCACATATTTCATTAATGATACCGATGCATCATTAGATGATTCTTACTATGGTTAGCGTTTATCAGGTAAATTATTGCATATGATGTCGTTTCAGTGGACTAAAATCTTATTAAGTAAATAAATGATTATGTTGAATTTTACCGATAAATGTTTATCTTGCAAAGTGTTTGGTAAATGACTCTAGCTCTAGTTAAAAATGTTAGTTAAATTAAGGGTGTTTTGACCATTTTACCTTTTTTATTTTCTGTTTTATCATAGTAATTAATTAATGATAATTTTAATTAAGGAATGTATTTTACTTTGTAAATTACATCATTATTTTTAAATTTTATATAATTTATCAGATATATATATATATANTATATATATATATATATATATGTATATCTATCTATAAATACATATCAAAACCTTCAAAATATTTGAACTCAAAATAGAAACTGTAGTCAAAGTCAACGAAAATGTTCATAGCCTCCCTCATCTTTTGCTTTCTCCTTCCTCTTCTCTTCATCTTCTTCAAACCCAAACCCCATGCAAAATTCCCACCAAAATCGTATCCCTTCGTCGGCCATTATCTTTCASTCTACGCCAATCGCCACCGTCTCACTCAGTGGACGTCCGACCTTGTCCGGAGCTCCCCCACTTTAACCTGCGTCATCCGCCGTCCTTTCGGTCAACAGCGTGTCATCACCGCCGACCCCGCCGTCGTCCAGCACATCCTSAAGACCAATTTCTCAATTTACCAAAAAGGAGATATCTTCCGATCAACCCTCTTCGATGTGCTCGGAAATGGAATCTTTAACGTCRATGGGGAGGATTGGAAGTTCCAAAGACAGCTTTCCAGCCATGAATTTAACACAAAGTCGCTTAGGCATTTCGTCGAACAYGTAGTGGACGCCGAGCTTMACGATCGTCTCCTCCCCATYTTGACCGCCGCMGCTGCTAACGATACTGTTCTTGATTTCCAAGATATTCTTCAAAGATTTGCRTTTGATAATATTTGCAGAATCGCATTTGGGTATGATCCTGCATACYTAACTCCATCTYTACCACAAGCTRAATTTGCASTTGCTTTCGAAGATGGTGTTCGTATCAGCAGCGAAAGGTTCCGTTTGATTTCGCCACTTCTATGGAAGATTCAAAAGCTTCTAAACATCGGATCGGAAAAGAGACTCAAAGAATCCGTCGCCGAGATCCGTGAATTCGCCATGAAAATTTTAAAGGAAAAAAGGGAAGAACTCGCCGGCAATCCTTCGATTCAATCCGTTGATTTGTTGTCTCGATTTCTGAGCTCCGGTCATTCAGATGAAAACTTCGTGATCGATATCGTCATCAGCTTCATTCTCGCCGGAAGAGACACAACCTCGGCGGCGTTGGTCTGGTTTTTCTGGTTACTTTCTAAAAATCCGGCGATCGAAACTGAAGTTGTGAATGAAATCAAAGAGAAATCAGATTCCCCAATTTACGATGAAGTGAAAGATATGGTTTACATCCATGCTTCTCTGTGTGAAAGCATGAGGCTTTACCCGCCGGTACCGGTGAACGGGAGGATGGCTAACGCCGATGACGTTTTGCCGGACGGAACCGTGGTGAAGAAAGGTGTTATGGTGAGTTATCATCCATATGCAATGGGAAGGGTGGAGAAGGTGTGGGGGAAAGATTGGTCAGAGTTCCGGCCGGAGAGGTGGTTAGAGAAGGATGAGAAATCGGAGAAATTGCGATTCACGGCGAGGGATCCGTATACGTATCCGGTGTTTCATGCGGGCCCGAGGGTTTGTTTGGGGAAGGAGATGGCGTTTTTGCAGATGAAGAGGGTGGTGGCGGGTGTTTTACAGCGGTTTATGGTGGTTCCGGTGGCAAAGGACGGTGGTGAGCCGGTTTATGTGGCGGCTCTGACGTCGAAGATGAAAGGTGGGTTCCCGGTGAAGATTATGGAACGAAAATGACATTATTTATTAGTAATTTTTATTTTTACACGTAATTAAATTATTTTATATTTGATTTTAACGCAACTTTGTAAAATTCATAAATAAAAAAATGTTGTAGAATGATTAAGTGATAAAAATGATTAAGATACTTTTATAATATAGTATAAAACAAAATATAATTGTTCGGTAATTACTTACAACAAAATTAAGGTGTTGAATGATTAATGGAAGTCTATGATACAAAATAAGTTGTCTTACGCCGGCCTGAGGCCGAGCCAAGCCCATTTGACCATCTCTAAACGTAACAACCCTTTTTTTAAAATAAAATTCTATTACTATTATTATTATAATTCTTTCTTAGTCATTACAATAATATATTTTCAAATTATTTAGTATTGCATAATTATACTTTGAAGTTTTTTCTCATTATAATAATAGTAACATTTTGATTTGAATTAAATATAACTATGACCCAACTTACCAAGTTTTTAATGACATATCATTGGCGTAACTTACGCTAAAAAAAACTGTTTTATTTTACTTTAGACAGAGATGAAGGGAGGTTTTAGAGGTAAGTTTTACGTATTCTTCAGAGATTTGCATTTGATATCATTTTGCAAATCGCTCTGGGATAAATGATGATTTTTAACAAATAATTATACTTTTGGGATAAATTAAATGGCAAATTGTATGAAAAAGTAACGTATTTTAACTTGTTTCATATTTTGGATAACATACTTTTAAAACTTTAATTTTGGTACCTAAGATGTAAAGTTTTAATTATTTAAGTATCCGGGTAATCGGTTGAAGTATTAACCGGTTATTATGCTGATGTGGCGAGTGATGTGGTATCCAACTCCGTATTAAGAAATCTATGTTTATATCACTCGCCACATCAGCATGGTATCCGGTTAATTAAATGTTTAAAATTTTACATCGTAGGTACCAAAATGTAAGTTTTGAAAGTACGTTACTCAAAATAAGAATCAAGTTAAAGTACGATAYTTTAATTAAATCTAGAGTATTATTGTAATTAATACTGAAAGTAAGATAATAGGAAATAATGTAATTAATATATATGAAACTCATAGGTTCCATATTTTATTTATTAATAATAATACTTCCATACACCATATATTTCATAATCTCGAACCAATGACATGCAAGTAGCTTAGCCAATTTCGGGAGTTCGGACGACAATCCCATGAGAGTTCACACGAACTCGAACTTGAACTCGGTCGCACCGGAAGTCCCCAGTCACTGGAGTGCCGTCCAGTATCACAAACGCACAAACGCGTCAACTCGTGGATTCTCTCTTTCTATCGTCACCACTGCATCTTCTCCTCTTCGTCCTACAACCTCAGGCCATGAACGCTTTCCGGTATCAATTATCCCATCACAAACTTTTTAAATTGATCTTTTAAAACATGAATTTGCAGATGTTTCTTCAAATCATATGAAATACAAAAAAAATTTACAAAATCAAACGAGAGGAAATAGGTTTATACCTTCACAATCAGTCATTTTTAGATGAGTTGTGAAGAATATGAAAAACCTTGGGGTATAAATAGAGGTACACACGTATACCGATAACGTATGAGATGTCGTGTTACGTTACGGGTCGTATTTGGGTAGGCAAAAGTCCAAACTTTTTGGATCAAAAGTCCAAATACCATTTTTGTTGACTTTTTAAATTTGAACACCAAAGCAAATCACCACTTTTTCTTTTATTTTCCAAATTAGAGCACAACAAACATAAGATATTTGGTTTGGTTTTCACGGAAACATTATTTCTATCTTTTGAGACAGATAAAAACTAGAAAGGCTTGTATACGTATTATTAGGGGTGCTCAAAAAACTGACCAATTTGATCAACCCGATCAATCCAACCTAATTCAACGCGAAATAACTCAACTCGAAGCAACCCGGTATCTAATCGAGTTGTAAAATTTTCAAATCGTAAGTTTTGAGTTACTATTATTTGAACTCAACTCAACCCGATGAACCCGATATCCTTTTATTTATTGGGTTTGATATGATTGTTGAATTTTATTAATATATACATTAGACAATTACACTATCACGTACGCTCTTCATATACACATATTTTCAATCTATTGACATCTCTATATAACTCATTCGTATATATGTTCAGTAACTGTGAACATATATATGTAAATTGAGAAAATTAACTGAATGTGATATATGTAGGAACTTGTATCAAATGGTTGATAATGAAAAGAAATTATGAATAGAGAAATAACATATTCAATGTTAGAAGAATATTTTAATATATCAAAGTATCAACCCGACCAACCTGTATGGTTTGGGTAGAGTTGGATTGCATTTTGATTTGGGTTGGGTTAAGATTTCTCAAATCGCAAACATTTGGTTGGGTTGTTCAAATGTCTTCAACCTGATCAACCCAACTCATGAATACCCCTGCATATTACCTCTTATGTTGTCTCCGGATAAGGTATATTATATTTGTTTGGTTTTACGTAGACATTTCAACGATAAAATTCATAACAATATACATAAATCGAAAGCCCTAAAACTATGTATATTAACATAAAACATTATGAGAGTTTAACCGAAGCCTACAAAAGATGACTTGGTGTCCATTTTCGGGATCTTCACCATTTATATAGTCAAATATTCGGGCACGAGATTGTGTGATTCTGCTACTCGTATGGTGGTTTCGCCGTGTAGCTACTTTTAGAGGGTTTTTACAAAAATATTTTTATTGCAAGTGACGATGATATTGTGAGTGTAACCGTGTTTGTTTATTATCAAAATGTTAAATGTCCCTCAACGATGCCAAACTTGAGGATGGTGGTTGGAAATCAGTTACATTTTTAAACTTTCAAAGACTTTACTGGTTTCAATTTACACCTCTTCTTTTTTTCAAATTTTATTTTATGCCTTATCATAGCAATTAATTAATTATTAGTTAAAATACATTAAAAATACGTATTTTCTTTTACATATTACACCATTTGAAAGGTCTCGTAGATACTTTCGAAACAAGCTTTTAAAATTAATTATGTTTTAATTATTGACACAAATAAGAAATAACATATTTTTAATGTTAAATCAATATTTAATGAAAATACCACATTTTGGAAAATGAAAATATGAAATATTACTAAAATTGTTATCAAATACATGGTAATACGAAATAACGTTGCATAATTACATATATGAAACTCATA
>NC_037532.1:1703030-1705832 GCF_001531365.2 Cynara cardunculus var. scolymus | reverse complement strand
CCCCGTCCTTCCTACCAACTCCGGCCACGAACTCTTTCCTGTATATCCAATCAAAAACTTGTTTAATTGATCTTCCAACTTATAAAATTGCAAAAGTTTCTTCAAATCATAAGAAATATGCAAAAAGTTATACCAAATTGAAAGAGAGAAAATGAGATTTACCTGCACAGTCTGTCATTTTTGGATGAGTTTGAAGAATATGAAGAATACTGAGGTATAAATAAAGGAACAAGATAAGAGTAAGGGGTATGCAAGTGGAGTATGGATTGTGCATTTTGTATTACGGGTCATAATTTATGTTGTCAAAATTCAAACTATTTTGGAGAAAAGTCAAATTACGGCTTTTGTTGATTTTCTAAATTTGAAAATCGTGATAAAAAGCTACCAGTTTTCTTGACTTTCTAAATATGCACGTTCACACGAGTCACAATCATTAATCATAACTTTCTAATTATAGTAATAAATCTCCAGTGATCAATGTAATACATGTGTGACAAGTTGATTGATTGAGCATAACAAACGTAAGATATTTCGTTTGATCTTCTAAAAAACAGTATTTTTGTCTTAAAAGACGGAAATTAAATTTGTATACATCTTATCCCATACCCTGCATTTGGATAAGATGTTGATTTTGTTTGTTTTCAAGAAGAAATTTGACGATAACATATAGAAAATAAAAGCCTTACATCTAATTGTCCATTAATTTATGCTTTCTTTATATCAAATCTTGTTAGGTTATGTAAAAATACTTTATTTGTTAATCGAACCGTCTGGTTTGGTTGGGGTTACTTGGTTTCAGAATTTTTTTGACACCCTTACATGTGCACAAAAGTTTCTGGACCCGCCAATGGAGTATGGAATGTGTATTTTGTATCATAGATCATAATTTGGGTGCACAAAAGTCCAAACAACCACTTTTGTGAACTTCTCTGATTTGAAAATTGAGACGAGCAGTCACTTTTCTTSACTTTTTAAATTTCGGCTTTCACATGATCAGTATATAATTGAGAAACGTGTTTTAAGTACAAAGTTTCCATTTATAGTAATAAATCTAGAGTGATCAAGGTAATAAATGTGTGAACTAATTCAGTTCGGGAAAAATGTTTTTGACACTTGAAAATTTCTATAAGATTATCATATTTTCATGAGACCCATGAGACCAATCGTAAAAGCATAAAACATCAAAGCATAAACACTGTGAAAGTACAAAAAGAAACCTTCACAGTGAAGTTTAACTACATAATGTTTTACGGTGAAGTTTTGCTTTTTTTTAATGCTTTAATTAGTACAAACCAATCAAATGAGATATTTATGAAAATAATGAGAATTTATTTATTGTAATATTGATATTTATGAAATATTATCATAGTTCATTCATTTTTATCAGTAATTTATGAACTCTGATCTAAATAATTAATCATGATGAATAAATTCTGATCATCTTCTATAAATATTTCAAATTGTAATAAATAAACATCAATCATTTTTATAGATATTTCAATTGATTAATTTATAAAGGTGTGTTTGTTTTTTTCAAAATTGATTCTTCATATCTTTGAACTCTGATTCATTCAGACATTTGGGTATTAAGAACGTTTTTTTTTTCAAATAAAAGTTTAAAATCTCTAAATATCCTATGAAATTTTAAGTGGTAAATGTATCATTCAATACCTCTTAATCATGATCCGCCCTCTATCAAATGGTTCATATTTTGGGGGCCAAAAGAGATTTGTTAGCTTATCTTTTCTACTTTCGTAAAAACTATTTATCTTTTATATTTTTGCACTTGTTTGCCCAATTCAGATTTTAGATTTTGTACGTAAAACAAACAATTTTACTGATCCAGATTTCAGACTTCAGCACCACCTCTTATAAATCAGATTCAAAATCAGACTTTAGATTTCAGCACATTTTAAAAAACAAATGTCACTTAACTATCTAATATAGGTTGATGGACCTAACTCCCGCCACATACTCACATGTTACACCTTGATAACGTTTTTCCAAAATCCAATATCCAAGATTTACTTTTTGTTCCAAATAACACATCCTACATTGAATCTGATCTTTATTTGAAAAGTTACAAAATTGTTAAAGTCTAAAGAATCAGTGTATCATGTGTTATTTCACATGATTCTTTTTCATCTACGGCTTAGATTTAGTGTATTGATTAACATATATTTGTACTGCGACGCGTTTGTTTCGCATATATTTATGTGTTTGTGAAACAAAAAAGTTTGATGTTGTAAACGAATAGATATGGAGAAACACATAGGWAACAAATATATGTCAATGAATATATTAAATTCTAGCATCAGATAAAAAACATTATCTGAAACTAAATCTTATGATAATAGTTCTTACAGTTATCATAATATATGGGGTTTTCAAATGATTAAACCCGTAATACATATTATAAGTTGTTCCTTAAATAATATGTATTGACTTTTTCCAATTCGATGAACCCAATATGTTTTCCCTTGATCAGCTTTCAACACATAATATAATAACTGACMGAGACTGTAGGACTGTCTTGATAGCTTTGAAATGGATAAGATGCATTATGAGTCTACCTTGTACTTTTTGGATAATCAGATATATAATATTAATGAAATTAAAATCGAACATAAGATAGTGTGAAATAGCATTGCATAATTTATTGATATGAAACTCATARGTTACATATATCATTTATTAATGCATACATCGTTTATTTAGTAGTTCCGAGACAACAGGAAGTAGATTAGCCAATTTTGGGAGTTCGAATAACAGTCCCGTGAGAATCCACCCAAACCCAGACGC
>NC_037532.1:1701207-1702810 GCF_001531365.2 Cynara cardunculus var. scolymus | reverse complement strand
GAATATGTTATGAAAAACACGAAGGATGGGGAGGGTATAAATAGGGATAGAGGCGTGAGACACTGGTTTTTGTCATCCTTATCATTAGTTTAGTATTTGAGGGGGAAATCAAAGTGTAGCTTTTGTTGACTTTTCAAACTCAAAATTGAGACAAATCCCCACGTTTTTTTAAATACCTAAAATTTGAATGTTCACATTATTATTACACTTATTTATATTATCATTAGTTATCCTTATTCTTTAATCTAACCGTTTTGGTTTGGTTGGGGATATTTGGTTTCAATTTTTTTATATCTTTATATATGCCTTCAGTCGCCTWACTTTCTGGATCCGTCACTARTGTATGGATTGTGTATTTTGTATTACACGTCGTAGTTTGGGTGGGCGATAGTCCAAACAACCACTTGTAGACTTTTCTAGATTTGACACCGGAAACGAATTACCATTTTTCTTGACTCTCTAAATTTGGGCATTCACACGATCGTTCTACAATTAAGTTATGAGTATTAAGCACAAAGTTCCCATTCATGGTAATAAATCCAGAGTGATCGAGGTAATAAAGGTGTAAAGAGGCGGTTGCAAGGTGTAATTTCACTTTTTAATTACCAAAAAGACAATTAATTTATAATTTTATATGTAATAAAATAAGAAATACAAGAAATGATGGTTGATGGACCTAACTCTTGCCACATACTCACATGTTATGCCTTGATAACGTTTTTCTAAAATTAAATGTCAACATTTATTTTTTGTTCGAAATAACACATGCTACATTGAATCCGATCTTTATTTGAGAAGTTATAATATTGTTATAATCTTACAATCATATACTTTCAAATTATTTAGTATTGGATCAGTTTTTTCTCATTATAATAATAGTAACATTTTGATTTGAATTAAATATAACTATGACCCAAGTTACCAAGTTTTCATGACATATCATTGACGTAACTTACGCTTAAAAAACTGTTTTATTTTACCGTAGACAGAGATGAAGGGAGGTTTTAGAGGTAGGTTTTATGTATTCTTCAGAGATTTGCATTTGATATCATTTGCAAGATCGCTCCGGGTATGATCCTGCTTACCCAATGCCTTCGTTACTACAAATGATGATTTTTAACAAATAATTATACTTTCGGGATAAATTAAAGGGCAAATTGTATGAAAAAGTAACGTACTTTAACTTGATTTCTGTTTTTGATAACATACTTTCATAACTTTCATTTTGGTACCTAAGATGTAAAGTTTTAAATATTTAAGTTTTCGGGTAACCGGTTGAAACATTAACCGGTAACTATACTGATATTGCGAGTGATGTGATATCCAACTCAATATTAAGATATTTATGTTGATATCACTAGCCACATCAGCATGATATTCGGTTAATTAAATGTTTAAAACTTTACATCTTAGATACCAAAATGGAAGTTTTGAAAGTACGTTACTCAAAATAAGAATCAAGTTAAATCTAGGCATTATTGTAATTAATACTGAAAGTAWGATAATAGGAAATAATGTAATTAATAGATATGAAATTCATAGGTTCCATATTTTATTTATTAATAATAATACTTCCATACACCATATATTTCATAATCTCGAA
>NC_037532.1:1679299-1701107 GCF_001531365.2 Cynara cardunculus var. scolymus | reverse complement strand
ACTATTTTCTTGGATTGAATTGTATTTCTTTTCATATTTGGTTGTTGTAAACTTATATATAATTGATTATAATAACAAAGACGATGACGCAAAAACAAACAGTATTATTCAATTTCTTTTCAAATTTCAAGTAAATAATTTAAAATTCGCAAAAAAAATTGATTCATAACATCATAAATAAGGTTCAATAATAGCTAAAAACTTATTTATTCTGTAAAGATGCTGACATCTTTACTGGCGTGTTAAAGTTGTTAAAACTGTACATATTTTATTCCAGCATTTTGTTCTAAGCAAATGCGAATACGTAAGTTTGAAGTCATTTCGTTTCCGATTTATGTACCCTGGACATCATTTTATATCCATTCAAATAACATCGTCATCGTATTACGGATAAGTTATATRCCAAAGTTTTCRACAATTTATGTGGGTCCCTTTTTCRGGAACGTCCTATACAAATGTGTGGTTTCAAGTACAAGTCAACTGTTAAAATTTAGTTGAAGAATCAACTTGTTTTGTTTCTTATGTATGACAAGTAAAAAATGAGTGTATCGACTTGAAGCCAACAAAACGACACACGTTTTTTGACAGGATGTAGAACARCATGCACACAAGTAGCTGATATAAGATCCAAGAAAACGGGACCATGGTTCAGAAGGTCATGGTCGTTAATTACTTCTTCTTTTGTCATTTGATAATACTTTTATGGACGTATAATAATCCATTAACTCAATAAATCGTATAAACTTGCACATCAGTTTTCATATGCTGTTTTTACACATGAAACGACATATGTGAAAATACAGTTTTTAGTACRGTGTTGTTTTATATGTGWAACATTCATGATTGTTGTGTTTGGTAAACAACAGTCTTGAGTGTTTCACATATGAAACAAGCATTTTTATACATGAAAACCAGTTTGCAAGTCTATACGAATTATTAGATTTACATAAAAAGGGGGCCCACTTTTGCATTTATGACAAAAATACAAGAAATGTGTTAAGTGTAACAACTTGTATGTGGACGACCAAAGTAGAGGACCAAGTCAATTGAACCAAAAATTCTTATAAATACAACAAAAAAATCAAATCTTATCCAAAATAATGTGGAAAATTTGGAAAATAGTAAAATTATATGAAGAAGTAACGTGCTTTAACTTGATACTTATTTTTAGTAAAGTACTTTCAGAACTTCTATGTTAGTACATAAGATGTAAAGTTTTAAATATTTAAGTACCAGCGTAACAGGTTGAAGCATTAACTGATTACCATGTTGATATGACTAACGATGTGGTATCAAACTCAGTATTATTTGCTATTCAGCTCAGTTTCATCTCATCATTTGCCACATCAACATGGTAACCGTCTAATGCTTCAACCAGTTACCTGGGTACTTAAATGTTTAAAACTTTACATCTTAAGTTCAAAATGAAAGTTTTGAAAGTACCTTACCTGAAATAGGTATCAAGTTAAAATACGTTACATTTTTATGAAATTTGCCCTTTGGAAAATTATGCTTAATGTCACAAATATAAAAAAGTTATGCTTTACATTGACATCATTTGAAAATATTCTCAAACTGGTAAATCTTTAAAATATATGTATTGTTAAATCTAGAATATGCTTAGGGACCGTTTAGCAAACGCTTTACCACGTAAGTTTTTAATACAATTCAACACTATCATTTGTTTATCAGGTAAGATTTTAGTCCACCAAAACGGTATCGTATGCAAAAAATTACCCTGTAAACACTAATTGTACTAAGAGTAGTTGCCTTTACTTAATTACCAGGTAAGAGGATCTTCTATGACCTTGTCCCTCTTATGCACAGCATAAGCAGTAGGCGTTCCTCTCAGGCAAACATTGGGTACCGGTAATTCCCTCTTATGAGGAAAGTAATGGTGAGTCACTAGGCTCATTGTACACCCGTTAGGCAATGGTGTTCTCGATCAGTTTCGTCACTCGGAAGTACAAGTTAGCAACTCTATATTTTCCTTAGAAGAAGTTGATTATTGGTTCAACCGGTTTGAACCAGAATTCTTTTAGAATTTATATTCATCAAGTTAAATAAAACCAAGATTGTATTCGATTAATAATAAACTAATAAATCCCACATGGAATTAGGGTCTACGCTCTACAGTTAAAACGTATGCAAATCTCACATCTACATCGAGAGGTAAAAACATTGTATCCATGAAAACCTCGACAACACCCTTAACATGTTAAACTTGCCTGTAAAATATGGCCACTTTTACATATTCCTGTTATAAAATATAATAACAAACCATAAACTGTATTCAGCTATATTCTGACACAACAGTCAAAATATATCTTTTAAAACAAGTATAATATTACTAAAATAAAAAGAGGGAATTACTAGGTGATTTCTAGACAACTAAAGTCCTATGTGCATATGCTCTAGATGATGCACATTCAATACCTAAAAAGCCCACTTGATTCAAGTACTCATTAATAATTAGCATATGGTGCCATGGTCTTCAAGTTTCCAATTTAATGCATCATATTATTCTATGAAGCTTCTATTTCTAACAACTATTATGGGCTATCATCTACAATCAAACTTGTATCTTACTCTAGTCTAGACCAAACTAATAACAAAGTATATTTCATTGGAAAGTGGGGTTTCTTATATCATTAAGCCACTATCAAACTGAATAAGCCTTGAGTACCATTAAGCTCGTTAAGATGCTGATAAGCAAACCCTAACACAAACACGGTATATCTCATTTGAAAGTGGAGTATGGTGGAAGAGATGTACAAACCAAACACAATATATCTCATTTAGAGGTGGGGTTAGGTGGATAAGATGCACAAAGACCTGACATTTACTCCATTTGGTAGAAATACAGTTTCCACTAGGGATGTTCAAAAAAACCGTTGAACCATTCAAACCGGTTGAACCAAGTCAAACCAGAGTTTTTTGGCGGTTTGGGCGGTTTGGCCAGTCTGAAAAATAGCCAAACTACTCAGTCTAATCTGGTTTAGGGTTTGAACATTTTTTTGAGTGGTCTGGACCGAACCGACCTCCAAACATATACATGTCTTAATTATATTTAGTTTTCATATTGTAGCTTAACTTTTATGGGCCAATTAAGAAAAAGTTCGTTCAAGTCATTAATTTTAAGTTTTCATTTCTCAATTGGTCACGTCATCTAAATTGACAAAAATTCTAAATCCGTGAAAAATCATATCAAAATTCCAAATCGTCATTCGACTTGCACAATACATGTCCAAAACTCCGAGTATTGTTATTGAACTCATTTAACCTTTTCTTTTAATTTCATCAATGTTTTTTTTATTTAATTTTAGAGATAAGTTTTTTTTAAAATTCGATATAGTATTTTCTAATAATGTTATATTAATAGAAATTTCATTTTGGATATTAATGTTATATCTTTTTTTAGTTCAAAATCCATAAGAGGTCCAAATCGTCTAAATCGGTGAGACCAGACCGTCTTTTTGTAGTCCGGTTTGGTTACTTGCTGCCATACCGCTTAGTTTGGAAAATTATCTAGACCGCCATTGCGATTTGGCTTGTGGCTTGAGGGGTTAAACCGTCCAAACCAGACCGCGACCACCCCTGGTTTCCATACAAACCTGCAAAGTCAAGACATGCTTAGCAAGTCTAGGTCAAGATTTTAACTGCTTGGATGAGCATTTCCCACACTTTTCTATCAACTTTCTTATTCACTTTTTCTTGTTTGATTATAATTTCCCAGTTTGTGGAAAATAAAAGTTGATCATAATAGAAGACTTGCGAGACTCGTATGCAACGGTACAAGATTAACGTATACCGAAACATACGACATCTTCTTTTCTTATTTCACTAACCTTTCATCGTCTTCAAGAAGAGATGACGTCAACGACATTACTGTCCACCCGTGGTATAGAGGCAAGATCTGCATACATTCTAGACCCTACCTCCATGTGGGATTTACTCGACCCGTTTCGTTGACAAGGTCTGCATACATCCTACCCCCAAACCCTATCTTAATGTGAGATTTACCAGTCCGTTTGGTTTGTAACTAAATCAACTTTTATGTTGGTATATAAGTCTTGTCATCAATTTTGTTGTGCATAGAAAATGTCGTTTTCAAAATTAGTCACGGTTGCAATTACCACCGCACTTTTTTTCTTTCAGCAACTGTGACGAATTTTGAAAACGAGATATTTTTCTTCTTAACGTGCTGTTTTCGTTCAATAAAAGGACATTGTGAATTAGTCAAAATACTTGTCCTTCAATATAGTAATAAATTGCCCCTTCAAGAATGTATACGAACAATAGGATCGAAGAATGAGTAGTTACAAGACGAGGACTTTTGGTGTCTCGAAGAAACAAGGGCATGATCTTTTTTCTTATCCTGCTGCTATATGGTAGACATCAAACTCATCTCTACACTTCAACTACAAAACATATCCTAAACCACAATAAATGTACCCCCATTCAACCTTTCCCATATGTACGACTTTCTATGAAGTTGATAATAAAATAGTTGTTAGCTGATAAGCTAGTCACGTTTGGTAAAAACTAGCCGATAAGATAGAAAACAACGTGTAAAATGATCTAAAAGAACATGTTGAAGAAAAATGGAAAATATTAGGGGGCATAACCAGAAAGAAAAAGGCGTCGGAGAAAAAGCCATCGAGCTTATTGAATAGTTACTCCAAGTAGTGTTTCAAAGAGCTAACTTATAAGCTAGTTTAAGACTTACCAAACGGGGTTTTCTCAATAAGCTCAATAAATAAGCTAACTTATGGTTGTCAAATATAGTCGAAGTAGCTAGGTGCACCTGAACAAGCAAGCATGTAAAATTGTCAATTTTATGGAATGATCATCAGATCATGCCATAATTCACTATAAGTTTTTTCCTCGACACCAAGAGTTACAAAGAATGAGTTGTGTATCTTGGGGTCTTCATGGAAACAACCTAGTTACCCTTTCGGTTAGAGGGAAGGTTGTGTACATAACTACATCCTACGCCCCCCCCCCCCCCCCCCTCCCCCCCTCTTTCGGACCCTACCTTGCCTGGGATTTAATGGATTTGTTCGGTTTGGTTTATTTAAAGATGACAGGCAAACAAAAGAACATGGCAATAATGGATATGTTTCCAACTAGTAAGAAAAAGCCAGCCATATCCCTTGACAAACTAGGGAAGGACTTTAGCATTCCTCTAAAATCAACTTTTCTTTCCACCGAAAGTGAATCACCAAATAAGTCAGTACCTAAATGTTGTTTTCAGTTTTATAGTGTATAAAAAAGTATCATTTCAAACTTTTAACACAAAATAGAAGAGAATACGCCAAATTACTAGGTGGTTTCTCGACTTGCTTCAATATGGTAGACATCAAAGTCGTCTCTGCACTTCTAACCACAATTAACCAAAAACCCTGCTGTACGTCCAAGTTTTCTTTAATGCCCAACACCACTCAATTAAGCCACGTACTGCAATAAGAAGAAAAAACTACACAAATGGGAACACTACATGGGTATGTGCACCTCAACAAGAACGAGTCATAATGACTATGATTTCGCCCTACAGTGGTAGAACCTGGTGAACCGTGTGTATGACTTCTCAACCTAAAACAGTAGCTTTGTTGTCTATCCCTAAAACAAAACCCGGGGGTGGGGGATCCCGTTCAGTAGAATTCAGAAGAATTCCTATTTTACTGTATTCACGAGAATTTTATATGGATTCCATATTATGAATAAAGCATTACAGAGAAGAGTTGTCAAGGAGTTTTTTTTATCCCCTAATGGATCTTCACAAGTTAATTTTGTATCTAGAAGAAGTATTAGTTATGGACCAAGGGTGGATTAAGGTAAAGATCAAGAAAAACTAAAAGTGTTTTAAGAACTAAACCAAAAGGTAAGTTTTCCCAATAAGAGAAACATACAAAGTGATCTAAATGGAATCTGATGAGAAGTGTAATAGGCAAGAATTTAGACCAAAAGGGCACAAATAAATAGCCCATATTTCTCGGTGTTAATACAAGAAAATTGGAATGTTGCCAATGTAAGCATTTTGAGGTAACCTTTGGCAAAGATTCAGATGTCAAATGGAAGCATGGTTGTAAACGAGGCGAGAGTTCAGTTCCTTAATGAGAGTTGTGGGTTTCTTCTCAATTTGTCAAAACCTATAATATGATGTAGTCATGTAGATGATTTTATTTTTGGGTTGTTAGCTTATAGTTATGGGTTGATGAAATATGCTATATTATGGAGAGATAAGTGGATCTTGGTCCCGTAACTGAGCCCAGATGACCTTAGAAGTTGGGCTAAAAAGCCCAAGAGGGTAAAGGTCCAAAGCCTTGAAGGGTTTTTGGTTGATCGTTGTTGTTACGTTAATATGAGAATGAATTGTTGTTACATGTCCAGGTTGATGCTAAAATCATGAAGTTTTCAAGGGTTTAGTAGCTAAAACTCAAGTGTCATTGATGGTGGGTAATTTTTCGAAAATGGATGATATCTTCAGAAAGGGTATGTGATCACTCTTTGTTCACATGATAATATGAGGGCGAAATGATGTTTGAATATAATCACAAATCGAATTTCTGTTCTAAAACAGATTTTTAACTGAATTTTTGAGTTGGAACTCATGCAGTAAACAAGAAACAAAGCAAATTTCGGGTAAACATTCAGTTTTCTTAGTTCTGTTTAGAAACATAATATAGTGCCCCTAGAAGTTTAACAGACTACATTTCAGTATTTGAAGCTTAAAAAGGTTGTTTAGAGAATCTCCAATGGACTGACTTAAAAGAACCTCCCATCGAAGCAGATTCTCCAAAATGGAGAAAATGAACGTTTTGGGATGTATTTTKCTCCAACAGATTCTCCAAATTGAGAAATTTTGGAAAATATGTCGAAAATGCTCTTATGAAATAAACAACTATGACAAATTGTTGAACATATCATTGAAGTATAATGCTAAGCTTAAGTGTCGTATGTTTGTTATCTCACTTTTCAAACTGATTCGATGTGGTTCTGAAGTCTAAAAAGCATAAATACACGATGTGGTTCTGAAGTCTAAAAGCATAACGATACGATGTGGTTCTGAAGCCTAAAAGCATGATAATAATAATAATTTATGTTTTCTATAAACTGAATATCTGTAATTGTCTATTTTACCCCTAGAAACCCAATTACATATAATTGAAGTTGCTTAAAGTAAACAAGAGAACTTACAAATGCAGAAGGTCCCTTGAAACCCTAGCAAACTCTGCTCCAGAAAATCTGAATCCATGGCCGATTTTCTCTTCAAAACTGCTTCTCCAGCATATCACTCCCTCTAAGAATCGAAAACCCAATTCTAGATTTAACTTCTGACCAAGACCCTTTCAATTTCCACAATTCAACACCACCAACCCTCGTTTCCCCCATACAAACCCTAGAAATCAACTCCGACACACATTTCTTCACTTCTTCATCACCACCACCGCCTTTTACTACGATTCGTGCATCTTTGAACACCGGCAAACACTTGTCTTCGGCGAATTTACGACAATTCAATCTCGAAGCTTCGAAACAATCCGACATTTCTCGTTCTTCGCATTTTTCTCTCTCGATCAATTCCTCTTTAGATACGCCACCGCCGATCACAGATTTCCACCACGGTGGTGCACACTTGCTGGACGCGCTGACGGAACAACCGATCCGAGCACCGGCCTCGCATTGTTGAATGATATTCGACTCGCAAAATTTGTATGCGGATTCCCAAGATTGACGGTCTTTGAAGCCGAGGACGAGTGAATCGCCTGCTCCGGCTAGTATGGGTTGTCGGAGGAGAGGTATCGGGCGGTCGAAGGTGATTAAAGTTGCCGCCGGTGAGTAATCATCTGGATTTGCGAGCATTCTTCGTTAATTGACCTCCGTAGGCGGTTGCTTTTCAGCCGGCATGACCGATTAGCCGGTTGTATAAAAATGTTGGTGCGATCTTTTTACACTTGCAACCCTTGATGTTTGCAAATATGTCAATTACAGTCCTTTGATTTACATACAGCCTTCAATTGTTCAAAGATCGTAAAACAATGTTAATAAAATTGTATACACCGATGCTCGAATTTCAGTTAGATCAAAATCCAAAACATTTGAATTCAATTGAAATCAAAAGCAATATCTGAACTCCTTCAAGCAATCAAAAGTCAAATCTTTACAATATGCCAACATCTCAGGGTCTGGACTAGTGATGGTCAAACCCGACGTAAGACGGAACCGGACCGGTTACAGCCGTCACTATTCTGACTCGGGACCGGAATTTGGCCTATCGTTGGCCTGGATTCTGGACCTGGACTATGAGAGGGTTGAGAAGAAGAGAAATATTACTTGGGCTTGGGCTTGGGCTTGGGCTTGGGCTTGATTGGGTTTCTGGGCAGTTGGGTCTGATTTTTAATAAAAAAAAATTAAAATAGGCCCAACATTTTGAGGGAGCCCAATAGGCCCAAGAAAATATACATATTACAAGGATGAAAGGTCTAAGGCCCATTTGATACAGGATAATATGACTTTTGACGCGATATGAGATAGGAGCATCCGCCACCACTACCGGCGGCCACCACCAGCCATCATCAACCGCCTTTACCTCTTCCTCCACCACCACCGTCAGCTACCTCCACCATAACCACGAGCACCACTACCTCCACCACATTGCCACAACTACCTCCTCCTCCATTGTCGGCCGCCACTACCACCGACAATCACCATGAGTAGCATCGTTAGCCACCACCCCTACCTTACCCACTACCACCACCACTAGCATCATTAGCCACCGCCTCTGGTTACCCACTACCACTTTCCTCCACCACCACTACCTCTACCATATCGRCCACAACTATATAATTTTATATAGTTGTCTATGACCATACAATTAGTTTTAAATAAGATTGAAACAATAATTTATTATTGTCAGTTAAAAATTCATTTTTGGCTTGGTTATGATATGATACCTACTTGAAGTGTACTACTAAAATAATAAATTGAAATTTATATTTCAATAGTTTGGTGATTCATGTATTAGAAATTAATGTTCAGGATAATTGAAATCAATGTTGTGAGAAATATCAAGGGGGTGTTTGGGATTGATTATTTAAAGTGCTTATTAACTTATTTCAGTGTGGTACCGATAATAAGGAGTTTTAGTGTTTTGATGGAGAAAAAAATAAAATGCTTATACCGGTTTGACATCGATAATAAGGAGTTTCTAATAAATTACTTCCTTCTAACTTATAGACTTATTCCGGTGTGGAAATGGTAATAAGAAGTTTTTAGTGTTTGGATGAGAAAAGAAAAGGGTATCTCATCTATTTTATCAACTTATCCAGTACGGTACCGTAATAAGTTAATCCAAACATTTTTATAAAACTCCAATTTGCCACAAGGGTGGTGCCTGATTGATTTGAGTTTGGCTTCAAAGGTCAAAAGTATCAGGAGGTCCCAGGTTCAAATCCAAGGAATAATAAAAATCCCCTTGTGGCCACGGAGGTTCAAATGTGGCGACTCCGGGCTACCTGCAAAGCAGGTGGTCGCCCTGAGATTAGTCGGTTCGCATAGCGGGTTGGATAAGAGTTGCCTAATTTCTCCACAATGGAACCATGATATGCCCGCCCCTGATGCTCAGACGTATACAAAACATATATCTATAGATTCGGGCACACAAGGATTCAAAAGTTTCCTATAAACCGAAAGGCTCCACGACACCGATTGCTCGAAAACCTTTATTCTCAAGTATACAAATTGCAGTCGAAACATCAAAGTCGAACTTAAAAACACCAAATAATGTCGCACACAAACCAAAAACCACAAACCACCGGAATCGCCATATGGGCTTTTCGATCTCTCAAATTGGTTCACCTTTCGGCACAATCTGGTCCTTGACCCACATGTAGACAGGAACCAATACGTAGTAGACTCCAGCTGTCGCACCAAGAAGGAACCGTAAAAAGAACACAAACGGATTTACAGCCTTCTCTACGTCCTCCGCCTTGGGACCAAGCTGCAACAAAAATGCAAATATAATGAATCCCGACACCAATGATTACCAAACCAAACAAACCCAGTATATCCTACACAGATATAGAGTCTACAAGATAGGATCTACGCAAACATTTCCCTTTTGGCAACTTCGTAAAATGAAATTACTTATTTGCCCCTATTCACAATGAACAAGATTTGATGATATAGATTTGCATCCGTAAGAAATCATATTTCTCGTAAATATGTCTTAGTCAAATGCTGCATTTTCGTAGAAGAAAGATGATGAATTAACAAATACGTATAACCTTCCTTCGCTCCCTCAGAAAGTACCGAATTCGACCAAGAAACAAGTTAAAAGAAACTAATTGACTTCACACGTCCCAAAATAAATGTCCACAATAAAAAAGGCACACAGTTTAGAAAATATATAATTACTACACTTTTTAATTAACCAAATGACAATTTTACCCTTAATAATCAAAGGAATACCGAATTTCTCCATCTCATAATTAAGGGTATAATTGGATAGCAGACACTCACTTTTGAAAGTGGACACTTATTTTGGGACGGAGGAAGTATTACTCATAAATTCATTGATCCAAAAGTTGCATATATCTCATTGTTATTGGTAACGAGAAATGGAAAAAAGATATTACCTCCAACGGAGAATCCCCTGATGCAGGTTTGATGCCAGTAACCGAGCATCCCATGATCAGACCATGGCGACGAACACCACGATACCATTTTGGTCCAATCCTCTTAATCTGCACATCTTTGAATCCCGCCTTTTCAAACCATTCAACGTACTCTTCCTCTTTTGGAAAGAGCATCCACATATCTGCAAAGAAACGAGATAACCAAAAGGTTGGATACACAGGACCGATTAAACAAGCCTTTCCGTCCATCTTCAGAACCCGGTATGCTTCTTTGATGCCTCTTTGTGGGTCTGGCCAGTATTCGATGCTGTAAAAGAATGGTTACAAAGCCTATAAGATCACAAAATCACAGCTCTCTCTCTCTCTCTTTATATATTTATATAGGGGATATATATATATAAGAGCAGAATCCTTTAGAAACCTAAAATTGATTAGGAACCCAGGAACCGCCCACAGTGTGACACGTGGCATATTCATCATGAATATGGATGTGTTATAACACCATATTCATCATGAATGTGTGATTCATGATAAATATTCATCCTGAAAAGGGACACGTGAGACGCGGTGGGCAGTTTTTGGGTTCCTAATGGAACTTCCCTCTCTCTCTCTCTCTCTCTCTCTCTCTCTATCTATCTAATTATCTATCTATCTAATTATCTATCAATATGTATGTTCTATAAATGAACCACATTGAATCTTAAGGATATTCTAGGATACTAGCATATCATATAGATTTCTAGCTTTTTTCACAAACTGGGTGTCTTCAAGGAAATATGATCTCTACCCGTTGGGGTAAGAGACAGGTCTGCATACATCTCATCCCCAAGACCCCACCTCCGGATGGGATATACTGGGATCTTTTGGTAAAGTTTTTGTCTCTACAATCCTTTTGAAGAGGTCGATGGAGAAATCCCTCTTTTGTAACAGTATCATTTCAATGAACATACATAATTGGATGCTAAACTAAATCAAATGAGCCCAGTAAGTCTCATTTGGATGTGAGGTCTAGGGAATAGAATGTATGCAGACCTGTCATCTATCCCAAGATTAGATGCTCAACATGCCTATATACAATCTATCTTCAAGGGAATACGATGATTAAAAGATGACATATTTCCACCCAATATCCTATCATTACAACTCAACTTTTCGTTAAATCTCAAAGTAAAAAAAAAAGCTACTAAACATGGTACTTTATTAGTGACCCTTTATAGGTCTTGACTTCTCACATGTCTAATATCTCTTAAGTCTTAAATCAATCCGACCAATCTGTTAGAGTCCCACATCAGCTAGCCCCCTCTTGACTCTCTAGGACAATCTGTGCACGTCTAGCCTCTGTAAGAGGATGCCTCTTAGGGGCTATTTGGTTGGTTTCCTATTAAGTCATGTATGGATAAAACTGCATGTGTGGATTAAACTGTGTATAGAGATTGGGAGGGTTTTTTCATGCATGGAACTTGGAAGGAGCTTGTTTTTTAATTGGGAGGGACGAGTCTAGAAAAAACTCGGCTTTCTATATAAAGGCATGAAGCTCACCCCTAGAAGCTTACCCAATAAGCCTCTTTCTATATCAATAAACCACTACTAAACAGTCATGTATAACTCCCCGAATAAGCTATGAATCCGTTAAGCTCATTAAACATGTCTTTAGAATCTCACGTCGGCTAGACTTAAACCATTTATCTTCAATATGAGGACTCTTTTAGAGAGTAATCCAACAGTACTCCACATATTTTCACAGCTTCAAATAAAGAAATGTGAAAATCAAACCAAAGGGAATTTCAGCCATCTAAAATCAACTTTAAGAAGCCATCCATACCTTCCAGCAGACACATATCTATCGGCATAATCCGTTTTGAACGAAAGCTCCTCCGCATCTCCTTCGATAATCTTGCATTCCTTCAAAGCCTCCTTTTCTCTAGCTTTTGCAAGCTGATGAGGTGACTGATCCAAAATGGTGACATTTTTAGCATCCACATGCTCTACAATACCCAAAGTAGTAAAACCAGTTCCACCACCAACATCCACCACAATCAAATCACGGCGATTGAGATCAGCCGGTTCTAAAGCATCATCTCTCATGTCTTCAGTCCAATGGCCAGGGTTTATCACATGATCATAGACAATTGATAGAAATCTATAGAACCAGAATGCCTCTTTTTTGTGTTGTATAAATCTAGGTTGTGAAGCTGACCTAGGTGCAGAGACGCTGCATTTGGGAACGATTAGAGTTCTAGATCGAAAACTAGGGTTTCTACGAACCAAATTGATTTTGGGTAAATTCCTAAATTGCAAATCTGATCGATTGGATTCTAATCCTTTTGGGGTTGATGATGCTCTTGCGAATGCAAGATGTTGAGCTCCATAGAGCATCGAAGAAGCCATGGTTCTTCAAATAAACAAAAACCCAGATCGGAAACGTAATAAATTGCTAATTTGAACTAGAGATGGTGACATGCAAATGGGGTTGGAGATATGAAGGATAGTAATGGGTTGCCGACTGCAGATGAAGCAGTTGTTGGAGTTAAGAAAAGGTACAAATGTGTAACGACATTGACTTTGGGGGGATATGATTAGATAGTAATTGGGAGAGACAGACTGGGGTTTTGTGGCGATTGGAGTGTTTTACAGTTGTTGCGAATGTTTTGGTTTAGAATGATTAAGTGGTCAGAATGATTAAGAGACTTTCATAATATAGTGTAAAATAAAATATAATTATTTGGTAATTGTTTACTATGAAATTAAGGTGCTGAATGGTTAAGGAAGACTCACGATGCAAAATTATTTTAGAACCATTAAGAAGCAGAAATTTTTTTTGCCAAATAAGATTCACCTCTTAACGATTCAGATTCTACCACTTAATGAAACTATTAAAAGGTAAACAAACAACCCTTAAGTAAGGATTGATTCTGACCAATTACATTTTGGTGCTCAAAAAAATCCGACCAACATGATTTAAAAAAAACTCAATCCAATATATAACGTGATACATAATTGATACAAGATTAGGTAAAACCGTATATATTAAGTTGAAAGTGGGTCAGGGTAGTTTGAATCAAATCAAATGAACCCGATGTCTTTCTAACCTACGGATTTAATATGATTATTAAGTCCGTATACTAGACCAACCCGTAAATATACATCTATTCAAAATTATATTATAATTTCAACTGTAATTTTACTTTCTTATTTGTATGAACTTTTAACTATTTTTTGAGTTTGTTAGCATTTTTTATATGTTCTCATTTCGATTTTAGTTCGCTTAAAACGTTTAGCTAGATTGTAAAATCATGTACCTGTTAGACTCGGCTCATTCGGCCCGCTAGAAATATGGGTTTGGACAACCATTATCGAGAAAAATGAAAGGACCCGGGTTTGTTCGTTAAAATAAATGGGCGGACATGGACAATGTAAAAATAAATATGGACAGACACGTCCAGCTCGTTTATATTTTATAATTAATATTTTTGTACCATTAATTAAAATAATACTGATATATTTATAATTAAACTGTTAAAGTTATAGGATGAGACTTTTTGGTTATTCTCGAGAACTCAAAAGGCTAAGGGGTTGTTTGTTTACCTCTTAATAATCTCATTAAGAGGTTCAACTCTGATTTTTTTTTTTTCATTTCTTTCTCCACTTGTTGAGATCGACGTGTCGCTTTAATTGCTTAACATTTTAATTTCAACGGTGTTTTTCCTTTACTTTTTGGTTCCATATTTTTTAATTAATTGATAGTAATCAAGTTTATAGATTTATAAAATTTACACATTTTAGGCCCGTTAGCCCATAAGCAAGCTCGACCCATTTGTAGAGGGCAAGGGAAAGTTGTCAAGCCGAAAAAAGGTCTAAACCCGTTGGACAAAAAAAGCTAGGCCTGACCCGAATCCAGCCCAGACCCACAAATGATCACCTCTAATATACAATTATAAGAACAAAAACAATAATGAATTAAATAATATAAGTATTACAATTATAATTTTATAAGTAGATAAATGAAAATAGCAATTTTCAATAAACTACAATGACAAAAAAAAAACATAATTTAGGGGTCGTTTACCAAACGCTTACTCGGGTAAGTAAACATCAAGTCATTTTACCTTACCGGATGAATATGATAAGAATCAAGAATCTTACCCGGTAAGAGCGAGACAAGAATCAAGAGTCTTGCCCGGTAAGTGAATGTGACGAATCTTACCACGGTAAGCGATTACCGGGTATTGTTGCATATGATACCGTTTTGGTGTATACAATACCGTTTTGGTGGAATAAAACCTTATTTGTTAAATAAATGATAGTGTTAAATTTACCGGTAAACACTTACCCGATAATAATATATGTAAGCTTTGGACCACTTCACTCCTCTATATTAGCCCAATATAGTTTGTTGGGCTCTCCATACCATATTACCCACTGAAATAGCCCAAATTATGAATTATTTGATGTGAAATGATTGGTAATTTCAACTAGCTCTAAATTTCAGATCTTTTTTTTATTAATCTGGATATCTAATCCGCTATGTGAGCGGAATAATCTTGGAACGACCACCGTTTTGCAGGAGCACGGAGTCACCGCATTCGAACCTCCATGGCCACAAGGGGATTTCTATTCCTCATTGGATTCGAACCTGGAACCTCCAGACACTTTTGATCTTTGGAGTCCAAGCTCAAACCAATCGGACACCATTCTTATGGTTGAGATTTTTATATTAGAGTTAGTTAGAAAGACTAAAAGTAAAACAAAAATGGTAACCACATTAGTCAAAACTGTAATTGGTTTTAAAGAGGGATCAAACTTGATAATGAATAACAATTATAAGGACCAAAATGTAATTTACTCGAAATGAAATGTTCTAAAATAACATACTGTTTAAACCGTGTTATTTCCACGACAAATAATTTGTTTGTAAAAAACGTAACATTTCTTATTTTTATGAAGAGTAAATTACGTTTTTAGTTTTTATGGTTTGTTACAAATTTATATTTTCAACCTTATACTTTTGAAATCTCGCTTTTCATCCTTGTGTTTTACAATTTATAGCTATTTTTGTCCTTGTAACTAACAATTTATTTATGTTATCGTCCCTCACACTTAAAGATTGTAAAATAGCCATATGGAGTTAGCATCACTGACTAAAATAGCCATGAATTACAAATTGTAAAGATGAAAACAGTAATCTTGAAACCATATGAACTAGAATCGCAATTTTTAAAAACCACATGGATAACATACGTAATTTACTCTTTTATGATCTTTACATGTAGAGGTGGCCAAAAACCGGTTCTGCACTGGGCCTAAATTGGTCCCGGTCCCAAACCGTAACAATCCGGACTGGTCCCGTAAAAAATATTAAGGCCGGTTAAGGGTACTTGTAACCGGTCCGAGGATGGACCTAAACTAGTCATATATTAAAAAAAACATTTTATTTTTATTTATTTTTAAATCTCTTTTTGATAAATTTTTAAAAATACTTTAATGTTATTCTAATACTCTTTAAAATATCTAATTAGGTCAATCAAATATACTTAAAAAATACGTTTTATTGTAGTTTTATAATTGATTTTTAAACAAATACACATAAAAATTACGTTTTATTACAGTTTTATAATTGGTTTACAATCAAATACACTTAGAAAGCTAGAAATACATTTAAAAATGCATGTAAAAGTACTTCTTCTTCTTTTTATTGAAAAAATCAGGTTGGTCCCTAGCCAGGCCTATAACCGGTCCAAAACCTGTCCCAGGCCGAGCCTTGTTTTTTGATGAAAACCATAACCGTCTTTAACCGGCTGTCCCATACCGGTCCCGTGTCGGGACGGTCCTTCGCTTCTCCCAGACCGGGCCAGGCCCATWTGGCCATCTCTAGTTACATGTATAATGTATTTATGTATGGGCCTTTTCAAGATTTTCGTATATGGGCTTTGGTAAAATGGTTCAATTGGGCTGGGCATAAACAACCGATTGGGCTGGGCTTTAGAAAAATAAAGTAATTGAATAACAAAATGAATTTCACATGGAATTTTTGGTCCTTTCAACAATTTAACATTCGAGCTTAGAACCATAAATTATTTTAATTTTATTTAAAGTTTTGGGGTAAATTATTTGGGCAAACAGTTGATTATACAGAACCTTTCACTAAGGACATTTATGTGACGGGACATTTTTTGACTCATTCAGTGGCTGAAGCTAGCCCCGGGGGTGGCGGACAAACCCGAGATCTGTTTTGGGCAAAGCCAACCCGCTCCTTTACCAGTCGAGCCACACATCATTGAATGAAGTTCGATTTATTCATTTTGGGTTCAGTCATGATTCGTTATTCATTTTTTTTAGTGTAAGTTTCAATTATTTTTGTTTGGTTTCGGTTAAACCGAATAAGAAATTATATAATTTTTAAAAACTATTTTTTGTTTACAGGTTATCTCAAGATTTCAAAATATTGATTATATATTTATTCAATTTACATATTATCCGAATCAAATAACCCAAAACTGATTAAATAAAACCAAATTCGGTCCATTTATCGATTTGTTTGGAGAATGCAAACAATACAGATAATCCGATTGAATAACGACCAGATATACAGGTTGTCATAAACTACCCAACTGAAAATCATGATATTTCTTGTAAAGCTTACACAGCCAAAATCCAAAACGGTATGTGAGTCTTTGGCCTCTTAGGAGGTCAAGGGTTCAAATCTCACCAAATACGAGTAAGGTATGTGAGTTTATTTGTTCTATTTGACGTATATAAATATTATATGCTTCAAAAAAGAACTTAAGAATTTATTATTCTTATACCGGGTTTAATGACATAAAACTAAAGCAGTAAGTTGATCTGATAACATTTAGATCAACTTAAATCCACTGCTTAATTTTTTCTAGTTAATCGACAACCTAAGACTTATAAGAAACTGATAATATGCCTAGTTTTTATGTTGGACGGATTGTCACAAGCTTTGGTGTATGGTTCTAGGTCTCGTTAACTCGTTTATAGGTTATTCAGTGATTTTTCATCACATATCTGCAATTAAATGGCTCATTCTTTGATCATATCTGCTCCCATCTGTGTACCTTTCAAATTTATTACTCATACTGACTGTTTATTTTACGAAAACAACGATTTTCATGTTTTCTTTTGCAATCTTACGTTCAACATTTCTTACAACTTCTACGCAACTACACTGTCTGGTCTTACGTATTTTTGTCATCAAGTTAATTCACAAAGATTAAATCAACTCCAGTGATTCAATCATATATATCACTAAGAGATCGTTTACCAAACACTTACCCAGTAAGCATTTGTTACCACTTACTTACTGGGTAACACTTTAGTCCACCGAAACGACATCATATGCAACAATTTACCCACCGCTCCCACTTACCGCGTAAGACTCTTTGTCCTTCTCTCGTTCTTACCGGGTAAGATTCATAGTACTTTCCATATTCATTATCTAAAGTAATGTGATTTGATAAACACTTACCCAGACAAGTGTTTGATAAACCACCCCTAACTGTATAACAAAAAAATAACTCTTATGCATCAAAAAACAGTTTATTGCATTTATTTATCGTTAAAAAAAAAGGAACGTTACAAAAAACGTAACTTTCTCCCAACAGTACATAAAAACGTAAACAAATGCACGTTATTTCACGAGTCATTATTAACCAATAACTATCGATCCCTCTGTTACTCGTGAGACATAACGGATACATTACTTCGGTCGTAAGATACTCAAAATTAATTATAGATATAAAAAATGTATATATATAATCATGATACATGGAGTAGAGTGGTTTGAACGAAATCTCTACATTTATATCACTTAATATTTCGAGATATGTGTCGAAAAGAAGGGCAAAAGGATGTAAAAGCTTGGTGTAAAATCAAAGCTACATCAGTATTTATATTTTAGCAACGGTCAATAGCAGGATGGGGTTCACGTGAGATCAACCTGTTTTTGTGAGATATGTAAGACAACATTTTTATACTTGGAACTTCACAACAAAATGTTGTGAAGATTAAAAAAATCCGAACCAACACAGCAAAACATTGTGAACGTAACATTCATAGTGTCTTACTGTGAAGGTTCAAGTGTAAAAATGTTGTTTCACGTATCTCACGAAAACGGTCTTGTCTCATATGATCCCAAGTCGTCAAGTTCATGTGTATATATAGATTTGTGTTTCGTTTATTTAATGTTTATACGGTATGTGTTTATGAGATTATGTTATCTTATCGATTGAATATATGATAAGGACTCGGAATCTTACTTGGTAAGAGCGAAGACGAGGACGAAGAGTGTTATCCGGTTACTATTTTTACTATATTTATATAGGGTTTGGTTCACCCGAGACAACATTTTTACACTTGAAACTTTACAGCAAAACGTTGTGAAGGTAAAAAGAAACCGAACATTCACAACAAAAATATTGTGAAGTTTACCTTCACAACAAAAAAATTGTAAAGGTTACCTTCACATGTTTTGGTGTGGAGTTTCAAGTGTAAAAATGTTGTCTTGCACATCTTACGAAAACAGTCTTGTCTCACATGATCCCATATATATATATATATATATACACACACACTATATTATAAAGCATTTGACAAAAACTATTAAAAACCACTTTTATTCGTAAAGTAGTGTTTATTAATGCATATTACTTAAAACTCAAGATTGCAAGTAGATTATACGTAAGTACAACTTATTAAAGCTCCATATCTGAATTCGTGTAACTATCTACAGATAAAAATAATAAAATACAGGATAAACATCTAATTTTAAATATAAAAATTTAAAATATAATTAGGATAATCATTRAGTTCTAAYATAATACTTAATTATTATCGTTATAAAATGTTATATTATTAAACCAAAAATAAATTATTTCATTATTAAACTTAAATTAAATTATAATAAAAGAATTTACATAAAAAATGAAAACTTTTAAATAGTTGATTTGATATTAACATTGATATTATTTTTCTTCAAATTTTTATAATATTTTCAAATTTATATTTTATTCAAAAATAAAATAATTATTGTTTTCTTAAAAACAAATAAAATCGTATCATAACATCAACAAAGACAAATAATAGAATAGAACATTAAAATCGAGATGTGTTTCGCTGTATTGCGCAAGTACTATTAATAGTGTGTGTGCATATATATATATATATATATATATATATATATAGAGAGAGAGAGAGAGAGAGAGAGTTTGTTTCAAATACAGCCCGTCAGATTTGTACAACTAATGCAACCCAATAAATTAAGATATTTATGGAAATAATAAGAGTTCATTTATTATGATTTGAATATTTATGGAAGATGAATATAGTTCATTAATTATGATCAATACTTTATATTATGAAACAATCAAAACTTTTATAAATCATATATTAATCAAATGAAATGGACAGTTGAGTTTGAATTGTATTGGTTCCACAAATGTCAAGGGTCGTATAATAACCAACCTATATATATATATATATATATATATATATATATTACCAATTTCAGTATACGTACCGTGAACCTGGACCTCGTTATAACATAAATCTATCTATATATTTTTTTTAAATAAGCATATTATACGGAGAAAAGGGTAAATGAAGGCATCTTAGCCTAAATTGCATGGAGATTATAACCCCCAAATAAATACTATTTTAATGCACCAATAAATTAAAAGTACCATAATCATATCAAAATCATGAAATAAGTAATACTCTAAACCCGTTAATACAGTCGTAGATTCAGAATTATTACAGAATAAGTTGCTTTTTTTAAGGTGGATCAAAGTCGACTGATTTTTTTAGCCGAAATCTACTGCTGTAAGAAGAACCAATCAATTGATTTTGAGAGATCAATTCTAGATTTTTTAGTTGTATTTTCTAATATCGCGAAATATCACTCAAATTTTACTCTTATATATAATTTTACTTACAAAAATCAATTGGTACGAGTACACGAGATTTCATTGGGGCCTTCGTAGCTCTGCCGCTCTGCAAAATAAATATGGGCATTATTTGGCTTCCATACTCCAAAAGTACGATACATTAAACCCATAAGTCGTCGTAAAATGAATTACAGTACATTCAATAATAGTAATAATTTTCTTTATTCTAAAATCATAAATAACAGAGTACATAAACTTATAACGGCCCATCAAATATCTTCTGACCTAGCGGTATGTGAGTCTTTGACTTCCTATGAGATCAGGGGTTCAAACCTCACTAAATGTGAGGAAGATGTGCAAGTTTATTTGCCGTATACAAATATTATATAGTTCAATATAAAAATATATGACGACCCGTGTGTTGCTCGAAACATATAACGGATWCATTTCTTCGAACGAAAGGTACATAAAATTAAATTGAGTAGAGTGATTTGGACGAAATTGATCCATTTATTTTTGAGTAATTATTTTGGAGATATGTGTGTTGAAAAGATTAATAATTAAAAGAGGCAAAAGGAATGTAAAAGCTAAGTGTAAAATCAAAGCTACATAATATTTTAATTTTAGCAACGGTCAAATTCCTGTATCTATACATATATAATTTTAAAAAGGTACCAACTTGGCATATTTCACGGATGAAATGGTACAATGATGTCATATATATATATATATATATATATATATATATATATATATAGAGAGGTTGGTTATTATACAACCATTGACATTTGTGCAACCAATACAACCCAATCTCAACCGTCCATTTCATTTGATGAATATGTTATTTCATAGAAGTTTTGATTGTTTCCTAATATAAAGTATTAATCATAATTAATGAACTCTATTCATATTTCATAAATATTCAAATCATAATAAATGAACTCCCATCATTTCTATAAATATCTCAATTAATTGGGTTGCAATGGTTGTACAAATACACAAGGTTGTAAAAGAAATATACCCTATATATATATCTATACTATCTTATAAAACAAATTTAACAAGAGTCTTAAAATCTTAAAATACTAAATGACTAAGATACCMTTTATTTCATTTTTTTCACTCTCTCTTCTCCTCACATACACTCACCCCTTCATATATACTCACTCTCTTACACCCTGATTTTTTTTAAATTATAATTTTAAATTTGTACTTTATACCCCTATAATTAGTTAATTAATTTATTTTACGTCATTTACTTTTAAA
>NC_037532.1:1675929-1678879 GCF_001531365.2 Cynara cardunculus var. scolymus | reverse complement strand
AAATTTCATTCTAAAACCCATCTTTTTTTGTCTTTTCATGGCTTATGATCTGTCAAATTTGTAGTTTTTTCTTTATTGGTTTTGAGTGTTTATCTTAAAACTCAAGTTTCTTGGTTATTTGCTCTTGGTGTAAATCGAACACATTTATGGAGTCGTTTAAATATGTTGGATTTTAAATATATTGGATTTTAAACTGTCATACAATTTTTTTTCGTCGTTAGTCTGTAATTGGAACCATAACTCTTATTTATTCAAATTGTATTAATATGTAAAGATCAAGTGTAACATATATCATCGTTAAATCTTATCTTATAAAATCAGTGGAACTTCAACATCGTTAAATCTTATCTTATAAAATCAGTGGAACTTCAACATCGTTAAAATTTATGGCTTCCGCCGCATTGCGCGGGTACACAACTAATATATATATATATGGGGTTGGATTCACATGACTACGTAAGATCAAGGGTTTTTCGTGAGACCCATAAAATCAATTTATGTTCATTAATCAACTTTATAAACTACTGATTTAATGGTCTAAAGTTGTACAGTGATTATTGAGAAGTCTTGTGGCGTTTATAAATGTTCAGATTGTCAGATTGTAGATCTAATTCAAGAGTTGAGAATTGTCTATTTGGTTAGATAATGATTCTTGATGGAAATTGTCTCTGTATTTTACTTCATATTTGACGTAAATTAAAAGCAGAAAACCGAAATGAAATATAATTATTCAGAAAAAAACAGAACAAAAATTTATATTATATAATATTTTAAGTAGATGACATTTAAAATACAAACACTCTAATTACTATAAATTATACAAAACAATCTCAACCATATATTCATGATTTAAAATGTTAATAATGATGAATGAACTCTWATCGTTTTTTATAAGGGTAAATTGCATGAAAAAATAACGTGTTTTAACTTGATTTCATATTTTATGTAACGTAATTTCAAAACTTTCATTTTGATATCTAAGATATAAAGTTTTAAACATTTAAGTATCAGAGTATCCGGTTGAAGCATTAACCGGTTACCATGTTGATGTGGCGAGTGATATCARCATAGATATCTTAATACAGAGTTGGATACCACATTACTCGTCACATCAGCATGGTAACCGATTAATATTTCAACCGGTTACCCAAATACTTAAATATATAAAATTGTATATCTCAAGTACCAAAATAGAAGTTTTGAAAGTAAATTACCAAAATAAAAATCAAGTTAAAATACATTATTTTTCATGCAATCTGTTTTTTTCATAAATATTTAAATCATAATAAAATAAACTTTTATTATTTTTATAAATATTTCATTTAATTAATTAATATGATTTGTACTTAAACTTCCTCTATTTAAGTAATTTCTTTAAAGATCATATATTTAACTTTTAATCTTTTTTAATATTTCAAATGATAAACTGTATGGTAAAAAGGTAAGAAAAAAAATACGTTTACTAAGAAACTATTTGTTTACCTATTAATAGTTTCATTAATTGACAGTTCTAAATCGTTAAAAGATGAACTTTATTTGGAAAAAAAATATATTTTTATGGTTCTAATACCTTCTGAATGATTTTGTATCTTAGACCTCTCTGAATCATTCAGAACCTTAATTTTATTCTAAACAATTATCAAAAAACTATATTTATTTTACATTATATCATAATAACCCGTTAACAATTTAACAAGTGTCAAAGAGTTTTTGAATTATAAGAATCTAATATTTAATAATTAATTAAAGAAGATAAAGTAATAAAAAAAAGAAAATATAAAAAAAAGGTGAGAGGCCATGTGAGGGAGGCATGAACCCCATTTGCTTTTGGCAGCTTTGATACATTTCCCGAGCATAGTGGAACTTCTCCTATTTCCTTCTACCTATTGTCACATTATTATTTTTCTAAATATTTTTTAAATATATATAAAATCCTCTTAAATATTATTATTTATATTTTTTCCTAATTAAATCTATATTATATTATAAAATATTTGACAAAAAATTTAAAAACTATTTTTTATGTATGAAATATTATTTATTTACGAATATTACTTAAAATTCAAGATTACAAGTAAATTATGCATAAGTATAACTTATTAAATTTTCATGTTTGAATTCGTGTAACTARCTGCAGATAAACATAATCAAATAGAAGATAATCATCTCATTTTAAMTATAAAAAGTTTAAAATATAATTAAGATACTTGTTGAGTTTTAACAAAATAATTAATCTATATTGGTATACAGAACTCCTATTTTTATAGTCATATTAATTAAACTATTTTTAACAGTAAAATAACATAATAAAAGTAACACTCTTAACAAAACATATCTTCATTCTTTTTCCTTGACCTTTTTTACCCGAAATTGATTACTTATATCGATTAACCAGATCATATTTTTACGAAATTGTCACAGTTCCATCTTTTCCTCGATTATAACTACACACGAAATGTACCTTAAGATTTATCTGTTCAGGCTTCCACTTGACAAGAGTCACGAAAAGTATATTATCAAAAAAAAAAAATGTAAAACCGTGAGAAATGTCATCAGGAACGTTTTCAACCGATCATGATGATATTAATTTATCTCGAGCACAAAAGCATCATATCTTTATAACATATATATATTGACATGATAAAATTTGAATTTGATAGTATTTAAAAAGTTTGGAATTATAGTAGGTTAGAGGTAATATTCCAATTTGTGATATGATTGGGGGCTAAGGAATTTTTAGTGTAGAGGTCTATTGGTTTGTTTGGATTTTCACGTGGCCAAAAGTGCAACATCTACAAACCCCAATCCCCTCCTAGATGCCAAATTTCATGTGCCCCCTCATCCATTCTTTATTTCTTATATATATATATATATATATATATATATATATATATATATATATAGGGTTGGGTTTATGTGAGACCAATGGTTTTTTGTGAGACTCGTAAGA
>NC_037532.1:1672216-1675748 GCF_001531365.2 Cynara cardunculus var. scolymus | reverse complement strand
ATATATATATATATATATATATTGAAATTAATTCGTTATTAAAACAATGATTTTAAGTTATATTTTTACCCTGGTTTGTTTTTTCCCAATTTTATTAAGATATATCTGAAATAAAATAAGTTATATAAACAATAAATGTATTCGATGTGGTAACTAAGTTGGTAAATAGGCATAATGACTTTAATTCAAGTTGGGTTCAGGTTCGATCCCTGACTTTCTGCTAGTCTCAATCGTTGAGTGAGTAAAAAAATTCCTTATATAACTGTCTTGGAAGTAGGTTACTTGTGGGGATGATTAAGTATTGCTAACAAATAAGAATGATGTTACAGACCATATTGAGGACGATCAACCTTCAAAAGGGTGTTGTAATGTCTTACAAGAATATTATATCGCTGATAAAATAAAAGAAAGTTTGATAGATCTGATCACGACTAGATAATAAATTTAGAGTAAAATATAATTTTAGAGTTTATTAAGAATATATCGAACTAGTTTATTATTCTGTAATTCAAGAATTTAGGAYGTTATAAAAAATTCAATTTAAAAATAAATATTATTTATTAAATAAATAAATAAACGGGTGATTGGATGGAATAAAAACAAAAAAATGCCTTTCAAATTAGTAAGAACGAAGGATTGATTACACAATCTCTATTATATAATATTTTATTAAAATATTTAAAAAACTTTTTTTGTGTATTGGGTATTGTTTATTAATGTATATTACTTAAAATTTAAGATTACAAATAAATTGCGTGTAAGTACAACTTATTAAAGTTTCATGTTTGAATTCGTGTAACTACCTACAGATAAACATAATTAAATACAACATAAACATTGCATTTTAAATATAAAAAATCTAAAATATAATTATGATAATAATTAAGTTCTAACATCATACTTAATGATTATATTTATAAAAAATTATATTATTAAATCAAAAATAAATTATTTCGTCATTAAATATAAACATAATTATAACACAAAAATTAAATTAAAAAAAATTACACAAAAAACAAGAACTTTTAAATAGTTAATTTGATATTAATATTGATATATTTATTTTCAAAATTTTGTGATATTTTTAAATTTATATTTTATTCAAAAATAAAAATATTAACCATTTCTCAAAACACATCATATTAAAACATCTACATAGACGGAATAAAACAAAATATTAAAATCAAGATATATTTCGTTATATTACACGAATAACTTTCTAGCATTTAATAATATATTATATAATAATTATAGAGTGAATTATGAATCTAGTCCTTAAGGTTTCGGATTTTTACAAGATTGATCCTTGAACTTTATTTATCATGGACAAAGACAAGTCAGTAGCACCTTTTATAGGATTGGTCCCTCGTTCTAAGGACCGTCTATCTTCTTCATTAGGTAAAAAAGCAATTATATCTTTGGCTATTTTTCTCTATTTTATCATTTCTTTAATTATTATTTTTTTCTAGTTCTTCATCGAGAAAATCACAAATACATTCATTCAAACTAAAAATGTACTCGCACAATGTAGCGAGATATATATATATATATCTTGATTTAAATGTTTCATTTTATCCATTTTCTCTGATGATATAATATGGTTTTATTTGGTTTTTATAAAACGATAATATTTTATTTCTGAATGAAATATAAATTTGAAAAAAAAAGTATCGATATTAGTATTAAATTAATTATTCAAAAGTTTTCGTTTTCTGTGTAATTTCTTTAATTTAAATTTTTATTATAATTTAGATTTAGATTTAATAACAAAGTAATTTGTTTTTGTTTAATAACAAAGTAATTTGTTCTTGTTTAATAACATAATTTTTATAAGAATGATTATTAAGTATTCGGTTAAAACTCAATTATTATCTTAATTATATTTTACCTTTTTTATATTTAAAATGAGATATTTATCATATGTTTGATTACGTTTATCTGCAGTTAGTTACATAAAATTCAAAAATAGAGTTTTAATAAATCGTACTTACGTACAATTTACTTATAATATTGAATTTTAAGTAATATACATCAATAAACAGTACTTCATTCATAAAAAAAGATTTCAAAAAGTTTTTGTACAATGCTTTATAAGAGATAGTGAACGATCATTAGGATAAGAGACCAAATCCAACAAAATATGCAAACCATTTGTCTTCATCTTTAATTAATGAAGTTTATGGACTAATGTCGTAAAATCTCTTAAACTATAGGGACCAAATTCATAATTTTCTCTTAATTTTATTTTATTTACATTCACATTATTTATTAATATTAATATACTGACTACTGTTTTTTTCTAATCTATATAAATAAATAAATTAAAATATATATATATATATATATATATATATATAAATGTACAGTCTCCAAAGTGGTCCAAGTGCTTAAACCCATATGATGTACAGGAGGAGGAATCAGAATCCAATCCCTTCATCATTGATTTAGCTTTCCCAAATCCGTTTCAACCCAATCACAAATTATTCCATTTTTTTATTTTCTTTTACAATTTACTTCAAAAATTATTTTACTGAATTTATTATTGCGGTAAAAAGTATATCACCGATAAACATTACCGTCTCTATACAGAATTTGTCTTCAAAAACACCAACGTAAGGAACACTTTTTATCTCACCAAACGACTACAGGCTATTGAAGAATCTAGGATCGAACATGAGATATGTCTTGTATTTGAATGAAGTCGTCCTATTCGGATTTTTTTTTCACGGATCACCTGTTCGAGTCATTTTATAGGTTATTGAAGGGTTTATATTGTTTTTTACTTCAGAATTTTATTAAATTTGTCGAAATATTCATAAGCTGTATTAGACATCAAAGTTACCAAGATTGTTAGCATGAATCTTGTGTCTAGGAAAGTTATGACATAAGCCATATAGTGTCACTAAATAAAAAATATCACATGAGGAATTAATAGAAATAGCCATTTTTAGGTTTTAAATTAATCTTCTAGCTATTTCTCTCCTTAAATATAAAAAAACATCACTACCTCCGCACGTGACATCTCCTCTGTTTTCAAATGGATCAAAATATAGCAAAAGTTTATAAATCAAGTCCGCAAATTCACAGACCAAATTTGTAAATTTGATTTAGGTCCTTCGCCACTTGAAGTGTTTGGACTAATTTACAGATTTGATCACTACACTTACGAATCTGGTTCAAAAACTTCATTCATAAATACAAGGACTAAATCTATAAATTAGATACAGGTCTTCAAATAACACTTCTGTCGGATCTGTTGGGCCTACTATACATTTTTGGTGTCTGTATTATGGATTTGGTTCAGTAACTTCTTTTTTTTTATACTTGGACTCCTTTCGTAAGTTGAAGGATTACAATTTACGAAGGTATTAATATCCCTAAAATATTAAAGAAAAACATAAAATATGAATACAAAAATGTAAAAATGACTATTTTAATATTAAGAAAGGGGGGTGCTAATGGCACCCCTTACAGGGGGTGTTGAATGCTTTCGAAATTGTGATGAGTTTAAAATTTAGAAAACATCAAATCA
>NC_037532.1:1653861-1671601 GCF_001531365.2 Cynara cardunculus var. scolymus | reverse complement strand
ATTAATAATTATATATACTTATTAATAATTTATATTAATTAAAATATAATATACACAAATAAAAAACAGAAAATAAATTGAATAATATATATTTATTAATAATTTATATTAATTAAAATATAATATAAATAAATAAATAAAACAGAAAATAAAATATACACAAATAAAAAACAAAAAACAAAATGAATAATATATATTTATTAATAATTTATATTAATTAAAATGTAATATAAATAAATAAATAAAACAGAAAATAAAATAAATAATATATATTAATTAAAATTTTCTTTAATTAATAATAAAATAAAAAGTAATAATCACAAAAAAACAAAAAAACACAAAAAATTATAAAACACAATGATTAAAGACTACTTAGGGGTGGCATTAGCACATGATAGGGGTGCCATTAGCCACCCCTTAAGAAAATCTACAAATTTAAAATATGAGAGAGAAAGTTTACTTAGAGATCCTCTAAAAAATCTATAATTACGTACTTGTACACTTGCTGCCAAAACATTTTCTGGAAAAGCCCCTAGTTTTTAGCAAGAATCACCAACTCTTATACAAGTAATAGGCCAAAAGAAAAGATTGGGGAAGGGGTAAATATGTCATTAAACGAATTCCAATTTTTATTTATTTATAGATACACATGGGGATGTTAGGTATAGAATAATTTAGAGTAAAATAAGAAGGAATGTGGGAGATGGATGGGATGTGTGGATTAGAGATAGAGAACATGGGTGGGTGTGGTCAGGGTTATATGTGGTTGGGTTAGGTTCACCCTATGGCTATGGCCAATAACTAGGACCTGTCATGGGAACTTGATGCCTCATGGAACATGGGTCCACTAAAATAGACATACATCAAAAATGTAATGAAAATTGATGTGTACGTAATTATTAATGACACGAATTGTAAAGTTAAGAAATTATATTGAAATTTTGTATCAAGTGGAATTATGTCATATTATTATCAATCAATATTGTATAGTTTGAAAACCATTTTAGACATATTTGAAGATTGTTATTTGTTAACTTTAATAAGAGTGGTATCTGATTGGTTTAAGCTTGAGTTTCAAATGTCAAAAGTGTATACAAATCTCTCAAGTTCAAATCCAATGAAAAATAAAAATCTCTTTGTGGCCACGGGGGTTAAAATGCGGTGATTCAGAGCTACCCACAAAGAAGTTGGTTTTCGTGGGATTAGTCGGCTCGCATAGCAGGTAGGATATCCAGGTTGATCCGTTATTCTGGCAACTCCAACTCCACCTGGAAAAACTTATTCAGAATCCATTATAACATGGTCCGACCATAAGTCTACCTAAACATCCTTATTTTTACAACTTCAACTTTTTCTCAATGGCCTTGTCGTCCAACATTCTGAACCAAATAACAGTGTTTGGCCTGGTAGACCTATGGGACTTTCAATTCAATTTTAATGAGATATTCTTGTCACATAACACCAATGTCTTAGCTCTCCACTTTAATTACCCTGTATTTATACAATGGGTTACATCTTCTTTTGCATATTTCTCTTTTTGAATCATGAAACCTAAATATTTGAATTTATATTTTGTGTCCCATTTGCCTTCCAATGTAGATCTTTACCCCTATTCTACCATAAAAATGCACCATAAAATATTGTCTTAGAATGACTACATAAACCTTTTGTTTCCAAAGTTGGGTTACATTGGCCCAAGTTTTGGTTGACTTCCACTTTCGACTATGCTACCAACACAATACCGTTATCAAATAACATTCACAATTAGACACATCTCTAGAGATGCCATACAAAATCAAAACGCAAAGAAAACAGACTAAACAGTTGATACTTTAACTATTATAGCATCATATAATTCAATGATGAAATCAGTTGAAATAACTATCTCCTAATAAAAACTATATAAGTAGGGACATAATCAAATGAGAACCCATAAATTCTGATAACTATGAGAACTATTGTATTAAGATATTGTTTCACATGATTTTTACCATCTAACGAAAAAATTTAATATATTGATTAGCATATATTTGTTTTTAAATGTATATTTATATCACATGTATTCGGCTAACAATGTGAGTCATTTTAGTTGTATTTTTTCGTTTCACAAATACATAAAAGATTCTTACATTATAAAACAAATATATGTGAAACAATCAGCACACTAAATCTAAGACATAAATAAATAAAAATCATCTGAAATAACACATAATGTACATATGTTCAAGATTATTTGAATATTATGGGTTATAAGGGGGGKGTGTGTGTATATATATATATACACATGGGAGCGATCAAATAAAAACCATTCAATTTGTAAAAACCGTAAAAAACTTCATTCCACCAATCATAATTTTTTATTTTGTTCATTTTTTTGTCATTATGAGAGGTTGATTAATTATTTTTATTGTGGAGGATGTTAATCATAGATATGATCATTTTCATTATTTTAAATTTAGAGAAATACATGAAACAATTTCATTAAAATTTCATTAAGTAGTATATGAAACAGTTTTATAATCATATATGAAACAACTTTATAAAAAAAAAATATTATATAAAACAATTTCACAGGATTAAACAATTTCATGAAATTTTTTCATAAAATTAAGACGAATGAGATTAGTTTTTACGGTTTTACAAATTGGAATAGTTTTCATTTGATCGTTCATATATATATATATATATATACTTGAGATCATGTGAGACCAATGGTTTTTCGTGAGACCCGTAAGACCAATTCTCAACCATTGGATTAGATTTATAATCGTCAGATCTGAACATTCATAAACGCCACGAGACTTCTCAATAATTACAAAATTGTCACCTTGCAACTTTAGACCATTAGATCATTATGTTATAAAGTTGATCAATGAACATAAATTGGTCTTACGGGTCTCACGAAAAATCATTGGTCTCACGTGAACCCAACCCTATATATATATATATATATATAACATAAATGATGTAGTTAAAGAAAAAGAATGGAAGCATAATGGAAAAGTGTTATGCATATCTTTTTGCATTTAAAGTGTAAAAAAGAAGTAGCTTCTGACATTTAAAATGTATGTTTGACTTTGACTGGAAGCCACTGACATCACTTGCAATGGAGCGCGACGTTTTATACTTCATCGTCTACGCTACCTAAATCCCATCAATCATTTTTATTTTATTTTTATCCACCAAATTTCCTTGTTTACTGTATCATTTTATTTTATTAAATTAGTTATTATAATGTTTAAATCAACAAAAAATTACAATTTACTTGAAATTTTGAGAAAATAAATTGATAATTATCTTTCTAATACAAGGTTATCGAAACATTTGAGTATCTTCTAACTAAGTGATTATATAAAAACATCTTCAACTATATTGTTTTTTTTACTTTTAAGTTTAGAGATTTTTTTGTCTCATGTTTTATGCTCTATTTTAAAGAAGAGTTCAAGATAGCTTATAAGGTGTCTTTGGTTCATAAAATGTTTTAAAATGAGATAAACTATGTTAAAAAATTTGATTTTGAAATAATTAAAATGAAATGTTGTTAGGTTTGACCAACTGTTTGATTGGTAAACATTAAAATGAAAGCCGTTAAAGAATTAAAATCTATTTGTTTGGTTCCCAAAATATAGCTATGGAATTGGAACAAAAAGTAGGTAAATGATCAAAATGCGCTTATTTGAAATTCTATTTTTTTAAACTAAAAATACTTTAATAAAATAATTATTTAATGTGTAAAACAATATAAATAAATAACTCAAATGGCGGTCGTCGGCAGTGGTTCAGATCAACGATGGCCGACAATGGTGGTCGAAAATGGTTCCAATCAGTGGTGGTCCATGGTGGTTCAAATGGCGTGGCTGACAGTGGTTCATCATGGTGGTGGTCCGTGGTGGTTCAAATGAACGGTAGTTCAGATTGGTGGTTGTTCATATCGGCATTGGTTTAGATTGATGGTTGTTCAACTCTATGGTTGTCGATGATGGTTCAGATTGGCGACGGTTCAAGTCGGTGGTGGTTGATGGTGGTTCATATAGTGGTGGTGGATGGTTGTCCAGATCGGTGGTGGTCCACAATAGTTTAGATGGCAGTGATCTATGATGGTTCGGATCGGTAGTGATCGTCGGTGGTAGTCGATAGTGGTTCAGATTAGTGGTAATCGCTGGCGGTTCAGATGGTGATGGCTGACGATAGTTCAAATGACGCAACAGTGATCGAAAGTGGTCGACGATGGTCATATTTGGTTTTATGAGATTAGAGTATATTATGTTAAGAACATATTTAATATTATGAAAATATTTAATATTATGAAAATAAATAATTTCATTTCATTAAAATATCATGTAGTTGCTAAATAATGTTAAATTCATTTATTTATGAATGATGTAGTATTTTTAAGATTTTCTTTAAAAAAAAGAATAAATCAAACAAGAGAATGAAATTTCATCAATTGAATTTAACATTTCAATTTTATCAAAAAAAAATTAGAATTTACAAACCCAACAACTCTAAATCTATTGGAGATGTTTTGAGAAACTATTTATTGTCTAATTATTGTAACAGCAATAAGCTAATTTTTTTTTTGCATGTTATATATATTTTTTCAATATTGATAAACAAGTCAAAAAAATAATTATAAACTAATAAAATAAGATTTAGCACAATGATTCAGAAAATAAAACGAAATTTCATGTAGAATAGCTCAAAACACATTGGTACGTAAGACATCTCCAACGAAGGAAATTATAAAAAATAATTTTTAATATATTACTTTTTTTCCTGCAAAATCATTTGTAACTCAAGCAATTAAGCACCTTGTAGAAGATTTTCCTTTTTAAGTTCGATATAATTTTATAACCATCAACTTTTTTACATCTTTTTAAATCAATAACAAATTAATAATATAAAATTCAAAGTAAGAACCAAATTTTGGTAAAAAAAACTTCAAATATTAGTAATGTGTCGTTACTTGATCAAGTCTCTCTAAAATTGTAATCTAAACATTTAATTACTTACTCTTCAAACTAATTTATTAAACTACATGTCTAACCAAATATTGTATTTATTTATAATTTCAACATCTTATTTTATTAACAAATTTAATATCTAATACTTATTTACTTCAATCTGTAAAAAAAATTATGAGTAAATTACGATTCTTGTTTTTGGTTAATAATTTTGATTTTCATCCTATAATTTAGAAATTACAATTTTTGTTCTTATGATTTGTAATTTATTGTTCTTTGTGTTAATAGACTAATTCCTTTCTTTAAGTATAATAAGAGATCAAAACAGAAACTAATTGTAAACCATAAAGACCAAACTAACAATAAGTTCTAATTTATAAAGACAAAAATAACAATGAATTACAAACATAGAAACGAAATCCACAATTTTTAAACCACAACGACAAAAATCACAATATTTAACAAACAAAAGCGAAAAAAGTAATTTTCTAACACTTAATTATGAACTTAAAGAAAGGGAGGGAGTATTGATTCCTCTTTCACATAGTCACTTCTAGTTTTAACTTCTGATCTCTAATTTATTATCTTCTTTATTGAAAGAGAAATTCTTTCTTGACCCTGGTTATTGTTGAGTGAAGTGAAAGATTGTTTGGACTTTATAAAACAATATCAGATTGAGTTTGAATAATTTTTTTCTCTCAAAACAGTGATAAACTTGACCTTTTTTATGTTTATATAAGAATTCTATATTACACATATGTTCTAAATGTTAGGTTTTATAAACATGTTTACAGGCTTGAACTCGAGATTTTGAATGAGCATTCAAAGCGACCAAACACCGGGGGTGAAACAATATTGACCCAAGCTCGAGAATTACTAAATTCGAGTTCGAATATCTCGTTAAATACTGTAATCGTTACCACTTTATTTGGCTCTCGCTTTTAACCTTTTTTTTTAACCGTAATTCGTATTTGGGCAAATGGTTGATTATTGTCAACTTGAACCGGTCTCAAACGAAACTAACCCCGTATGCACCACATGCAATGAGGCATTCCATAAGTTGACTCAGCAGCGGAGGCAAGCAGAGAGATTCAAGTTTGTATTCCAAGGGATTCGAACTTGAATCTGTTATGTATTTGGACAAAATTATCTCATTATTTTTCTAAGAGACTGTGTGAGGGTATCGTAATTTATATATGATTATTTTTAGAGTAAATAAAGTTATAGGATTTTAGGTGATATGTAGATTGTAAGGCATATAAAGAAAAACAGGTGATGGGGAGGACAGGTTATGGTTTTGTTTCTATCAACTCCATCGTTATGCTTGTCGATTCCATCACCTTTTTGCTTTCTTTGGAACTCACATTTCCTTTTCTTCCTATCTTCATGTCATTTTTTTACTTTTTCTTCAATGCTTACTTCAAGAAAATGCTTCGAGTGAAAAGGTAAGAATGGAGGTAAATAATTAATGAATTTTTTACCTACAGAGTTAATATATTGCACTAAGTGAAAATGTAAGAATAAAGATCACATAGATACGCTAAGCGGCAGACCAGTATTTTGTCAAAAGTGTGCACCATTAAGGTGAAACAAGGACCTATAAAAGTATCCGATGTGTTTTTGACAAATTGGTACCGTTTCAAGTTTTTAATTTTTTGGTTATCTTTAGAGAATTGTAAGTTTATTTTTGCTAATTTTGAGAAATTTTCTAGGTTTTTTAGTTGATTTTAATGGGTTTTTTGGTTGAATTTTTTTGTATTTGTGTAAAGTAGTCTTTACGATATTATTCATGGAGAGTTTAGAAATATTAGAGCATCGCCAAAAAGTAATGTTACAATTTTTCTATATTAGAATATTAAAATTCAAAATCTCTAAAAATTAGATCAACTTCGACATCTCTAACTATCTTATTAAAATATTTTATATACAACAAACTATTAGTGTTTTGGTGTTGAGTTAAATACGAAAACACCTCAATTTTTGTGTTTCTAGTGTTTGGGTGGAGATATGGTCTAAGGTATCTCGTACCCAACTACTAAAAAAATTAACTCCAAACAAACACTAAAAGGGTGTTTGGGATTGCTTATTTGAAACAACTTTATATTTTTCTACAAAAGCACTTATTATAAGTCAGAAGAGTTTAACTTAATCAAAACTTCTTATCACCGATTTGACACCGATATAAGTTGTTTATCCAAACACTCAAAAGTGTTTATTACTAGTTTCACATAAAAATAATTTAATAAGTTGTTTTTACAAACAATCTCAAACATCCCTAAAAATTATCTTTAAAATTATAACAAAAATCATCAACTTCGTATATTAAATTTAATCAATATATAATTAAAAACTTAGTATTAGATTAATATATATTTATAAAGTTCTATTTTATTAACCTTCAAATATAAATGTTAATGTTTTTTATTTTAATTTTTTTATTATTTTAATGTGTTGTTATTGAAGAGTTTAACATGATAATTGAAACAATTTTTTTCCTTATTCGTAAATTTTTTTCCTTGAAGCTTGCAATTCGTGTTAGTGTTTCATATTTTGGGACCAATAGGAGTTATTCTAAACTTCAAACATTTTTTTTTCTTTCATAGGCTAACGAATTATTAATTGGCAAGCGAGATGGGAAATTCATGATAAATAAGTCTGAGCATTTATCCTACCCCACATCCGCGTCTCCCCTCACTGACCTCACTTCCTTTGTTCTCCCTTTAAACGAGCAGAAAGCGGGAGTTACAGATAAAGCATGAAATTCCATAAACACTAGGTGGGAGAGAGAGAAAGAGAGAGAGAGAGAAGCAAGAAAAAAAAAGTGATGAAGTTCTCTGAACCAATGTAAAGTAGTAAAGTTAAGAATAGAGAGATTGTGCGTGTGTGTGTTTGGAGTGCGGAAACACAGAGAGAGAGAGAGAGAGAGAGAGATTAATTACCTGACCGGAGTTCGAAACTCGTCGGAAAATGATGACGGGGTTGATGCAAGATCAGAATCTTGAAAAACAGATTGAGAAGCAGATAGGCTGCATGTCTGGTTTCCTACATATCTTCGATCGTCAACAGATTCTCGCCGGAAAACGAATCTACGCCACCAAGCGTCTTCCTCCCTCCACCGTAAGCTCTTCTTCACCATAATCTCTTTGTATATAGCATTTCTGTGAAAAAGAAAGAAGAGAAACGGCATTGTAAAGAACTATAAATGAAGATTTACACTTGATTTCAGGGGGTGACTTCATCACCGGAATCTGTTAAGTCCGTTCAGACGACGCCCAAACGAGAAATAGTGAAGCCGGCGGCGATGGCGGAACCGGTGGTGGCTATACCCGAAAGTCCTGACCGTTTCCAATCTTCTCCGGCGGCCAATTCGAATAACTTCCCAACCGTAACGCCGCCGAAATCGCCGTTACCACTTCCGATATTTGATCTGAAGGAAGGAACGATGAAGACTTCATGGAAATTCTGCAAGGAAATGCCGAGGCTGTCGCTTGACAGCAGAGCAACGGTTGACTCAAAAGGGAGCCTTTGCCCAAGAGAGATCCGTCGAGACAATGGAGCAAACTCCGTTGATGAAAGCTTCGACAAGCAACGAAGGTCACCCAGCGTCATTGCGAGACTCATGGGACTGGAGCAGTTGCCATCTTCAGATTCTTCACCGAGTCCTGAAACCGTCAAGAAACCGGAGCTCCGGCGATCGGCATCGGAATCCAGAGTCTCAAGAGATCTGTTTCATTCCAGATTCGTAGACGGTGCCAATTTCCATGTGAAACAGACGAATCAAACAACCAATCAATCAGCAGAAACAAATCTGACCAACAACGGTGTTCGAGATAATGTAGGCAACCTGAGCAACAGAACTTCTCAGAATGGCAGAGTTATCGAGTCAATGAAATATACATCAAGAAATCTGAAGACTGAATCTCCGAGATCATCTCCATGGAGGTCTCCACAGCAGAGGAGAAGCTTCTTTGATTCAGCGGATATTTTCCCAGAGCCAAAGCAGATAACAGTGCCAACATATAGCGATTCCGAGAAGAATTTGAAGTTCAGAGAAATAGATGAACAGTCAAAAGATCTAGAGACACTGAAGCATATTCTTGAAGCGTTACAACTCAAAGGCCTTTTGCATTCCAGAAGACCTCCAAACATAGACAGCCAGCATAACTTCGTTTACGATCCAAGTTTTCCTTCCGATGATCCAAATATAGTCCTAATGAAGCCTGTACGGTCGCCGGCGCCAAATCGGAGATGCCGGAATGATTACGGAGGAGTGAATAGATACGCCGGCGAAAATTTGCCGTCGGTCAGTCCAAAGAAGGAGCGTGGAGTACTCGATCGGAGTGGGAGGAGTCCCGTGAGAGCAAGGAATTCTATGGCCACTAATAACTCCAAGAATTGTAATACAATCGTCAAGAGAAAGCCATTGTGCATCGAAACACAAAGGAGTTTCCATGAATCCTCTGACTCACGAAGAAGTTCGCCAATTAATTCTCCGAAGCTTACTCCAAGAAGAAGCGGATCCGATCATCAATACATCCCAAATCGGTCTCCGAGAAGCAGGAGACCGGCAGATGTTTATTCAAAGGAGAAGGTTTCACGAAACTTGGTTATGGAGGACGAATCATCATACTTTTCTGAAAGCTCCGGTAGTACAAATTCTCAATCCGATCCAGAGGTATACCATACATTTCGATTTTCATCAGATTATTGATTTACTTCTTGTTTATACGATTTAACTGTTACTGTATAATAGAGATCGAAAATGGAGGAATACAGAGAAGGAAAAAGTCTGTTAGACAGATGTGACAAATTGTTGAACAGTATAGCTGAGATGAACAATATCACCGAGTCACATATGAGTTCTACCTCAGTTTTACCTAGTCCAGTATCCGTTCTTGACTCGGTATTCGACAAGGATGAATCGTCATCTCCCTCACCCGTCATGAAACGTAGCATTGATTTCAAAGGTACGCACACAAATGCTCAGAAAACAAATCTTGATTGCGGTCACATGACGTTTTCATGTGGACTCGTGTCCCAACGATACTTTCCCCACTCCGATAGTTTCAACCTGCAACGTGGCGTAATTTGATTCGATTATATTAAAATATAACTCTTCTTATTATTATTTTCTTTATAACAACATCAACATCAACAAAATCCAACAAATCATCTAAAATAAAATAAAAACAGAGATTTTGGATGAAATTTTACTCCAAAAATTTTTGTTGATGAGTGAGAATTAACATTTTATTACATGAATATGATATTTTATTGATATAATTAATATTATAATATTTAGCATGAACAATTTATTCAGAGTTGGATATAATTTTTATAGAGGCTTAAGTTTTGATTCTAAAGAATTTGGAAAAATTGGTTGAGGATACTCACCGTAGGCCTGTCTTAGCAGGGTAATACGTACAAATTTGAACATGTGCCGTTCGCTTCTGTCACGTGCCCAGAACAACTTCACCGGTGGCTGTCGTCGGCAATCTGACGACGACGGCGTCGTGAAGTCAAAAATTTCATTGAATGGGCATCATCAACGTAGTAACTGTTATCAATGTCAGTGTTTAATATTTTGACAGAGACTGATATCAGTTTTATTAATAAGTAATGGTGTACTTTTTTTCTTCTATCGATAACGCCGATTATGATTTGTTGTTTTTTATCATTAACTGACTTTGCTTATGAATTTGCTCATAACTCGACAGATCTTACCGTTGATTTGGAAGACGACATCTGGAGTTCTGTGATCTCTCCGGTACTATCAGCCAAAGACGAAGATTTCATATCCGACGATTCTGATCTCACTTACATCTCCGACATAATCCGAGCATCAAAATACCTTCCAGATGACTCCGGCGTGTTTCTCCGACTCGAAAAGCAACAATATCTCAACGGAAACGACACATCAAAAGTCTCGAAACTTCAACGAAAGCTAGTTTTCGACATCGTTGCTGAAATCGTCGATCGGAACCGCCAGCTACCTCCATGGAATGCCATTTCGTTCAACGAATGCACAAACTCGGTAAATCACATCTGTTCCGAATTCCAAAAGATCCGTGAGCGAGAACCAGCGGACAACTTGTTAGATCTGATTTGTGGTGTACTGAAAAGAGACCTCGCCGGAAACAATGGCTGGGGAGATCATCCGGTGGAGATGTCGGAAGCCGTACTGTACATCGAACGGCTGATCTTCAAGGATTTGGTGAGCGAAACAATCCTGGATCTCGCTGACTTTGCCGGGAAAAGTAGGTTTTTGGCGCCTCGAAGGAAATTGGTTTTTTAAAATAAGTGGGCAGACAGAAACCGGTTTAGTTTAATTTTGGCGCTCTTTTTTTTAGTGTTTGAGTTTTTAAATTAATTAATAAATATTATTGGATTTAAAAAATGTGTAGTAGTCCGCAAATGGGGCCTTTTGTATAACGGTCGCTGTTGGGAATTGGGATCTCAAAGCATAAAATAGAAGGCGGTCCACTGGCCTCAAAATTTATATATTTTATTTAAATTAATTAATTATTGCTGTATTTGTCCATTTGTCTTTTAATATCACTGTTTATAATTGATGTTAATTTTAAACTCAAATATATTAAATTATATTATACCAAATATATTAAAATGAAAATATAAAATATTTTGATCTGATTTTTATTTTAGAATCTGATGTGTGATATTTTAAACATTAGAATTAAGTATGTTGGACATGAGAGTGACAGTATTTGATCAGTGGACCTTGCTTTACATTTATCTGATGGTTAAATAGTTGAAATATAAGTGTAGATAGAAGCTCTCAATAGGTGAATACCACTCAGGATAGTATTTGGATCATAATAAATTACTTCAGATTTGTTCTAATGGTCAAAGATCTATAACTTATGGGTCGTTTATCAATTCAATTACCTTACTGGATGAACATAATGATTGCCGATAATCTTACTTGCCAAAAAAGAAGACATGGATCGTGAGTCTTACCCGATAAGTAAGAGTGATTGATAACTCTTACAAGGTGATAAACACTTACCATCAATCAATGAAAGTTGTTGCCAGTGAAGTAAGTAAGAATGGTGGATGTTGTCGATTAGCGCTTACCRTCATTTGGTGAATGATCCCTAAATGTGAATAGCGGTAAGCGACGGACCCAATGTGCTGGCTACGGTGGCACATGCCACCATATTGTCCCTATGTCGCAAGTTAAAAAAAAATTATGTTTGTCAAAGGTGTAATCGTATTGTTTTAGAATGTGTCACCATTTTAGAAGGTGTCATTGTTTTAGAATGTGCAAGTGTATGGAGATGGAATGATGGGTGGGGTCTGGGGGTTGAAGATGGAGATTGTGGGTCTTAGCGACATTCACCAAAGCAGTATTGAGATGCGGTGGCGATATGAGACCGTATCATTGAAGGACGGAGAAATGGAGGATGAGAATTGAAAGACGAGGGAGGGACACATGACGTGTTTTGAATGGATATGTTTAATGCTCCCTAAACTTTCTAATAAGAAAGTTAGGAAACTAATGAAATTACCAAAATACCCTTGAGTTAACTAAATTAACAACATAGGGTTGACAGTAGAGACACAGAACGTTAAAAAAAAAAATGCTAAATACATTATTCTTTTCCATGATTATTTCATTTCAGAGACGTATGACTTTAAATCTTGTAAACCATACCAACCAAACTTGTAATTTATTTTAATTTATAATATTTCGTTTGTAAATTCCCGTCTTTTAAACGCTCTCAATAGACTATAATAAGTTGGGTCTTTCAGATTATTTTCGCACGATGATTGATTTTTCCCAAACATTAATTATTTAAAATGTGTGGATAATGATTTCGTTGGAAAACATACATTTTTCAAACCCTTAATTATTATTTTCAATGAAACTATTTCATAGTAGTTGAACGAAAAATTAGTACAGATCCATGAAAAACATGTGAGCTTGAAAAAGAAAGTCCCTCTTTTTTGAATTGATGAAAAGCAAACCGAACATTCTTTTCATGTGGATGTCCTCTCGTATGAAAAATCAAATAGTTGACACGACAAGAGTTTAGACACTGTGTGAAACGTCGGATTATTCTTGAAAACAAGGTTTCATTCATTACGTTGATAGGGATCACATAAAGTCTTTTTCAACCTTGTAGTAACCGTTCATCCGTGGTCGGAATAAACGGAAAAGTAAATAAGGTTGTGAAAGTGATCTTAAAAATATAAAACGGTATTGTTGAATGATAAAGAAGCAAATGCATCAAGTTATGCATTGTCTCGTGCTTAAGTTCATAAAACTCCGTTAAATAATTACTAGTAAACTAAAGAATCATGATGAAAAGGTATCAGTAGACAATATTTTAGTACATTTCATGGCCATTGGTAAAACTTTTCGAGCCTAGAACGATAAATTTTTCCAATAACCAATAAATTGACACTARAATATTACTCGATTAGATGTCAAAATTTATATCACTTAAATGTATAAGTTATCGTCTAATTAACAAAGAAACCCATTCAGTCTCGTAATCGATATCTCAAACGGAATCTTGAATTGGATCCAGCATCTCTGACAATTTTCTTATATCTTATCCAAAACATATTATCAAAAGTCAAAATAACGAAAAAACAGTACTATATTATGTTGAACCATTTTCCATTTGGGTCATAACATTTTTTTTTGTTTTACCAGGATAACCAACCTGTTATGCGAAYCGATTAATCTCAGGACGACCACCTGMCTTGCGGTTAGCCCGGRGTCACTGCGTTTGAATGTCCRTGGCCACAAGGGTTTTTCTTATTCTTTATTGAATTMGAACCTGAGACCTCCAGACATTTTTAACATTTKAAGCTCAAGCTCAAACTAATCRGACACCATYTTTATGGTTAACATTAATTATATTATTAAAATATTTAATACTTTAAATACCAACAACTTTTTATAAACCTTAAATTTGTAAAATAAGTTTTGTAAATTAATGGGATTTCTTTTATCCAAAAGAAATAAATAACAAATGAATAAAAATTCTCTGATTCAAAATAAGATGTTGAAAATTTCTCTGAATATGGAGAATAATCTGTTTTCTTTCATCTATAAAAAATCAAAATCCACCAAAATYCATCCGAGATTCACAAACAGTTACCTATATATGACTCATAAATGTTACTCAAAACCGAAATCTTGTAATATATGTCCAAAGTTATCAGTTTTTGTAACACCCAAAATACTGTTAAAGTCAAAGAAGAAGGACTAGTTATGTTATTAATTAAGAGATGAAGGTGTTGGTATGTGCATTTGAAATAACAAATGTGAGAGGAAATAATCAAAGAGAGAGGCYATGCCTCCCAAATATTTCACAATGGCAATATCTTGTATTTTTTTTCCTAAAATAGTAACATATCGAATCATATTTTTTATTCAGTTCAATTTTGACACAGATATATGTATTTGATATTTGCATATCACATTTTAAAACGAAATAACTTCAGTTTGGAACCATATTTTCATCTGCGTAAAACAAATAGTTGTATTTTCCATCAACCGTTATAACACTGAGCAACAACGCAAAGGCACATATATAACCCTTTCGCTAGAGTTTATTTACAATATGATGTCAAGTCAGCTTTATTTTAGTTTTGGTATTCCAATTGTTAACTTGTTATTGATCTGTGTTGGATTTTCTTTAAATTGTTTAAATATTATATCTACCTGCATAACTCTTTTATTATAGTCTAGACCATGACTGTAAAAAAGTAAAATGCTACACAATTTGTTTTTACGTTTTATCATCCAAATATATCTTTGGGCATTACTATATGTACACTCATTTAAGTCAAAATCAAGTTCAATCATGCAGTGAGAATATAAAAAATGAGTAGGAAATTAGCTGGTATAAATGCATTTGTCAGTATATAAGAAGGTATTTTACCCGTCCGATATCTAATACCAAAAGCAACTAGAAAATGGGTATGTTAGCACCCATTATATATTGTTAAATGCAACCTTACCTATTAATTTCTTTCTCATACATATCAATATTAACATTTATTAGACAAAATTGAATGAAAAAATAACGTAATTTAACTTAATTCCTATTTTGAGTAACGTATTTTCAAAACTTCAATTTTGATACATAAGATGTAAAATTTTAAACATACCCCAGATAACCGGTTGAAATATTAACCGGTTATCATGCTGATGTGCAAGTCATGTGGTATCCAACTCAGTATTATTTGCTGACATGGTTAATGACACAAATTTTTTTAAACTAAAATTAGTCTTCAAACAGTTACCCGGATACTTAAATATTTAAAATTTTACATCTTATGTGCTAAAATAGAAGTTCTAAAAGTACGTTACATAAAATAAGAATAAAGTTTAAGTACGTTATTTTTTCATACAATTTATCTTTATTTGTCTTTCATGTTGTTAATGATGATTGATTTGTTTATGGCATAAAAAAAAAAGATGCATATAACATTGCAATAAATGAAACAAAGAAAATGTGATAGCTAGGTTTAGAAGTACAAATAATGGAAAGGGGGGATTGACTAAGGTGATGTGTTGAAAATGTGGTTGTGCATTCCAAAACATGATGATTTGGGTAAGAAGGACAAAGCAGGTAACATGTAATGTTGGATAAAGTTGTGTAATGTGACTTTACATCATATTACTTACACATGGAAAACAACACCACCTTCTTCATTAAAACCAATAATATGAGTTTATGAAACTTATGATTAATGCATTTTTTTTATTTTGTTAAAAAGAAATAGATATTATAACTAAAGGTGTTTCTGTAAATAATTATATATATTAATGTTCATCGGTTGACATCCATTGGATGTGAGGGGAACCGAACTGATCAAATTATCCATTGGATGTTGGATTTTGTCAACCGATCAAGTCCAATCAAATGGATGATTGCATCGGTTCCATTTCATCTATTGAATATCCAATGGATGATCCGTTGGGATTGGATCCATCCAGTGTCAGTGTGTTAATTCGATTCAATTTCTCCAACAATGATACAAGTTGATTAATCACTTTTAATATGTGTTAAAACCAACACAAGGGAAATTAAAGTTTCAAAGCCTCACATAAAACAAATTTCGATTTAAGAAATTTGAAAATAAATTAATTGGATTATAGTTGGATAATGAGTGGATAGACAACTGGACGGTTATTGGATGATTAATTGGACGGGTAATTGGGTGTTGATCGGTTTTGGACGGTTCTGGACAGTCATCCGAGAACCGACGATCCAAATTGGATGTTGGAATTTTCAATTGGATTTGATCCGATTACAATTGGATATCCAATTATGGTCATTTGGTTCTAATTTTATCAGTCAGTGCCAATTAGATCGGTTGATTTTTTACACACCCCTAATTCTATATGTATTCGAATTATTGGTTATTTGAAAGCAAATTCCAAGTATTAATAGTGGTTAGCATTTTATTTTGGGTTGGGTCCACGGAATTAGCGATTGTTAGTTGTCGTCTTTTAACACCCTCACATGCAAGTCACGTTGGGTATTTTGGTAATTTTCCAYTAAAACGATTTTTGTAATTTACTCTTGTCCTTTCTTTCTCAATCCTCATCTATTTCTTTGAAAATTTTGTACAAAATATTTATAAAAAAAACATGTGAAATATTTATAGACAAAATAACAATAAATTATAAACCAAATAGACGAAAACGACAATTTCAAAACCCCCAAAAAATGAAAGTCACAATTTTCAATAAGCTAACGAAATTTAAAAGCCTTTTACCAATAATCACCAGGTAAACACTAATCAGATGTCCTTTACCATACAAGATCGAGAATATTACCCAGTAAACGAGAGAAAAAAAAACTCTTACCCAGTCTTGTCTATCTTTATCTGGTAATATTTCATTTTAACAGTAAAATYAAGTGCAAATTGCATGAAAGATTAACATACTTTAATTTGATTTTTATTTTAATAACGTATTTTCAAAACTTTTATTTTGATAAATAAAATGTAAAGTTTTAAATATTTACCCAAACAATATAACTACAATGAGATGATAAGAACCGAACTAGAAAGCAAAATCCCCAGCAGCAATTTGAAATATAACCGATTGATGGACAGTTATACATCAAGTGAAAGATGAGTGACTTCCTTCATTAAAATTCAACCTAACCYTTTTTATTTAATAATTGTACCTTCTGCACCACAACTTGTACCACTCTATATATCATTCATTTTCCTTTTGGAAACCCTATATATCTATCTCCATTTCCCTTTCAAAATAGCATCTTCTATTTGAAACATTTTTGGAATGGGTTTTTCTAACCCCACCCCCTCCTATGGATGTATGTGAGGGGGTGAGATTGTGTAGAGGGGTGAGTATGTGAGGGTGAGAGTGAGGGAAAGTTGTGAGGGTGAGAGTGAGGATTGGTGTGAGGAGGAGGGGGTGAAAAGTGATGTAGGAGGGTGGGGATATCAACCCCCGGAATGGAATATATCACAATATTAAATAATAATTAAAATATATTTTTTGGGTAGGGGTGTGATTTTTTTTTGAAAATTGTGCCAATCAATTTTTTTTATAAACATCATCTCAATAATTATTTTATTAATTTTATTTTATTTTATATATTTACATTAAAAAAATATATATTATTTTATTATTTACAAATTATTTTATATATATATTTAGATAAAATATATATTATTTTATTATTTACAAATTATTTTATATATATATATATATATATATATATTTAGATTTTTATATTATATATATATATATATAT
>NC_037532.1:1646180-1652961 GCF_001531365.2 Cynara cardunculus var. scolymus | reverse complement strand
TTTTTTTTTTTTTTTGAATTTCTTTTTGAAGTATATAATATTTATATATGATACACTTTCCTCATTTTTGGTGAAGTTTGAACGTCTGACCTATTAGGAGGTCAAAGATTCACATACCACTAAGACAAGCCCTTTAGGTTTACTTTTTTTTTTTTTTTTTAACGTAGATGGTTTCAAATAACATGTGAATGAACAATTAATTTAGAATCATAACAAGGGGATGTCTGTTAGTAGCTTGTTTTGTTTTACGAGACTTATAACTTATTCAATCAATTATACATGATTGTTTGATAGTGATTTAATAATATAAAAAGTGACTTATTGTAGTAAACTTGTATGGAGATTTATGTGGAAAAGCGGGAAACAYGCTCCGTCTATTTATGAAAAAACTATGCAAGACAAAAATCTCCAGTATATACAGACAAACTAATCCATAAATACAACTTTATCTATACAAGAGTTAATAAAAATCAACCAAACAATCCCTACAATCGTTGAATTTTTTTTTAAATATTCATTATCATAACAGATAATTATTGTATAGATATCATAACTATTTATAAGTGGATAAAAACGACATATGTGACAATTTAATAAATAGTGGGATTTGCGAAATCCTACCCCATCATATACTACTTTTTTTTTAACGTATTATGAGATCCTACCCCATCATGTAATGTTTTAAAATTTTACCCAAAAATTTGTTAGGGTCTGTTTGGTTCATGTTGGGAATGAATTTTCATTCCATCTACTATAATCTGAAATGAAAATTTGAACTTTTGGGGAAAAGAGCCTATTATATTATATAATATCAAACAATTTTTTTATTTTCATTCTCATTGATTAATGCTTAATACCTTTAACCAACCACCACCTTAGTAAATAAACCGTAGAAAATGAAGGTCAACTGTACTTGTGTATCAGTCAAACAGCAATCATAATGTTTTATTTCTTACTATGTAATTTAACAGTTTCTTAGATCTCAAAATGATGTTGATTTGGTATGGTGTATGTTTTTTTCACATAAAGAATCTGACATGAACAAAATAAAAGTTTGGATGTGTGTTTTTCAATTGATTTTTACAACTTTTTTTTTATTAACCTGGATATCCAACCCGCTATGCGAACCGACTAATACCAAGGCGACCATCTACTTTGCAGATAGCACAGAATCACCGCATTTGAATCTCCGTGGCCACAAGGGGGTTTTTATTCCTCATTGGATTTGAACTTGGACCTCCTGGTACTTTTGACATTTGGAGCCAAGTTCAAACCAATCAGACACCATTCTTGTGGTTGATTTTTACAATTCTTAGTAACAAGAATCGTGTTTTGCTCCCCCCCTCCAGTGTATGTAACTAGATCTATAATAACAAACAAGAAACCAGCAAAGAGATAATCAAACTTGTTGCCTAATTAAAGGTAGAGGGTCTTTAGATATGCAATTTGAAGTTGAAATAATCAGTTTTTTACGTTTGACAAATTGGTTATGATTTATTATTATTATTTATTATCAAAATAATGTGGGTACAAACTATCGTAATAAAATCAATTATTATGATAAATGTAAAGTTATTATATATATGTACCTTTAACTAACTGATTATTTGATTTGTACTTTTTCAACTTCCAACAATTACCTTAAGGGTAAATGACATTAAAGCGAACGTACAATAAGTCCTATTTTTAAACTTTGTAACATAATTTTAAAACCATCATTTCGATGCCTCAGATGTATTATCTCAAATATCTATAAAAAAATATGTTACATAAAATAAAAATAATATCGAAATACATTACGTTTTTCTACATTCAACAAATATATATTAGGTATCCAAGGGGTTGTTCGGCAGTTGTTTGATTATTTGGTGCCGAATGATTAAGTGTAATGAGTAATTAAGAGGCTTTCATGATATATTGCCGAATGATTAAGTGGTATGAATAATTAAGAGTCATTAATTATTCAAATTTCAAGAATTTCTCGAAAATGATTAACACGAGAGACCAGTTTTTTTTCCCACCAACTAAAAACCTTGAAATTAAATGTTTATAATTTTTTTTTATTAAAAAATATATAATATTTTTATATTATAATTAATGTCATAATTTACAATATAAAGAGACAGTTAGAAATAAATATAATTTAAAAAAATGAAATTAAATGGTTGTTTACCAAAAATATTTACCCGGTAAGTGTTTACCGAGATAGAAGTCAACACTATCTTTTATTTTCATGCGTAAGATTTTAATACATCAAAAAAACGTATCGAATACAACAATTTATCGGGTAAGTGCTTACGTAGGTAAAGTCTTCATCTTCACTTACTGGTGAGACTCTTCATCCTTCTCATTACTTTTATCCAGTAAGATTCTTGGTTCCTGTCATATTTATCCGATGAGAATTTTATCCAGTAAACACTTACCAAGTAAATATTCAATAAACAACCCCTAAATTCCTTATTTTACCGAAGTTTTATAAAATAAACTGTCATATATATATATTATAGATGATGATTATTTTTGGATACCCAACCCTRGACTATTATAGAGATTGGGAATCTTTTAGATATTTGATACCAATAATGGGCTTTAAATGGGCCCATATGTGAAATTGGGCCCTGTCTGTATTGTACCTTCTTAGAAGAACTGAAAAATAATAATGGATTTATAACCCCACCAATTTCAGATAATTAATTCACAAAAACAAAATTAAAATACAAAGGCATAATTTCTCCAACATGGATAAGCATGGGGTCCTTGGGCTTCTCTTTCAGGGTACAACTCCTCTGCCATCATCACATGCCTTTTTGATTCTTATGCATTACTACTTGTACCTTTTCTATTTATTATCATATTTAAAGTACAATTCTTTTGGAAAGGTATTTGGTTCGGTTCGGTTCGGTTTGGTTCGATTCGGTTCGGTTTCGATTGGATTTGTAGATTGAGTATAACGGATTTTATCGGTTACTAATCTTTCATTATAAAATGGAATGTTAGAGTATCCTCAACATGTTATTCAAAATGAATATTTTTATGGGTTTTTGTTCCGACAAATTTCTTAAAATCTTCTCTAAATGGGAGAAAGCAGGATAAATGGAGTGAGAATTTTCAAATTTGGATAAAAGCAAATTGCATGAAAAAGTAACGTGCTTTCAAAATTTCTATTTTAGTACCTAAGATGTGAAGTTTAAACATTTAAGTACACGGGTAATCAGTTGAAACATGAACCGATTACCATGCTGATATGTCGAGTGATGAGGTATCCAACTCAGTATTATTTGCTATTCAATCAAATTTCATCTCATCACTCGTTACATCAGCATGGTAACTAGTTTATGCTTCAATCGGTTACACGGATACTTAAATGTTTAAAACTTTGAACCTTAAGYACTAAAATGAAAATTTTGAAAGTACGTTACTCAAAATAAGAATTAAGTTAAAACACGTTACTTTTTCATGCAATTTGCCATTTGAATAAGTCTTTAGAAATGTTAACTTATAAAATAGAAATTATTTTTTATTTTTCTTGTCAATGAGAATGATTGAAATTAAGGGGCTGTTTGTTTGGCTCTTAATGGTTACATTAAGAGCCAACCTCTTAATCGGTAAGAGGTCAAGGTTGTTTGGCAAAAAAAATGGCTCTGAATGGTTACACTACCCCTCTTAACCATTTTGCATCTAAGGGTTCTCTAAACCATTCAGACTTCTCTTTTTCCATCTTTGCCCTCTCTCCCAACGTTCCTCACACATCGCTCACTGCCCCTCCCCCCACCCTACGATCGCCGGTCTTCAAATCTCTCCCCCCACACACGATCGCCGGTCTTCAAATCGCTCCCCCCCACCCTACGTTCGTCGGTCCTCTTCTTCCAGCAGATCTCACGTCGCCTTCTTCCAGCAAGTCTGTCGTCGCCGCCTCACGTCGTCGTCTCCGGTCGCCTTCCACAACCTCCTTACTGCTGCGTCCTCTCCTTATTGCTGGTACGTGTTTTCGAAAAGTCTAGGGTTTGGTTTAGGGAATTTAGCATTTTTCTTTGGAAATTGATGGTGTTTATTGCTTATTTCAAATTTGTAACAATGTTAATGATGAAAGGATTACCGACATTTTGCAATTTCTTGAGGATTTGATGCTGATATGAAGAAACAACATCTTTTCTATATATCCATTTAGAATTGATTGTATTTCTTGAGGGTTAAAATGGTAATTTATTGTTATTCAGAGAACAATTACCGAACAATCTTGTTTCATTCAGCACTTAATCATTCTGATCCTCTTTAACCATTCTAAACTCTTAACTATTCTGAACTAAATCATTCAGCAACTGCCAAACAACCCCTAAATATGTAGGAAAGAGAAATAATATTTTAATAATATAATTCATATTGTAATATCCAAAATGTGGACGTTGTTAAAAATGAAGATAATTCATATATAGAAAGGCGGTTTCATTAAAAACCCAATCATTATTACAAACCATAAATCGATCTCAACCGCTCATCTAGTCTTATGAATATCTGATTCAATTTATATGTCGATTGTTTTCTAATATAAAGTGTTGATCATAGTAAATAAACTATGATAATCTTTTATAAATATCTAAATTATAATAAATCATATATATATATATATATATATATATATATATATATATATATATATGGATGAAATATCGTGTAAGAATAGAAGTTAAGTGATGAGTGTAAGAAGGGAATTGGAACTTTGACCACTCTTTATCTCAAACCAATCCATGAGTTGTACTTTAGAAAGAAATTGATTCGGTGTTTTTCATAAGTGTTGATCTAGTGAAACTTTTCAATTATAATTGAACCAGGATTGATTCGTAATTCTTGATTAGTCAAATCCGATCTTGACCATATGAAAAACTAGGATTACTTATTTACTTCTCACATATTTACCAATTTTCAAAATAATAAACATATAAAATAATGAGAACCAGAACCGATTGGTTACGGTGAAAAAGAGATGGGTATTTTCATAACTTTTTCAAATAGGTGGCAAACGGGTTCATATGTGAACTTGTGTAATTCATATATGAACTATTTTAACCGATTCACATATGAACCCTTGTGATTAACATCTAAACTAATTATTTGATTCATACAAATAGTCACCCATGAAACTAATTAACGGGTTCATATATGAACATATAGTTCATATGTGAATCGCACGAGTTCACATATAAACTCGTTTGTCGCCAATTTGTAAAAGTTACGAAACTGCCTCTATATCTTCAGCATATCCATGCGATGAATTATCTGTTGCTTCATACTCAAAACCGTAAATGTTGACTTGATGAAATGATATGATCACTTCTTTACTTCTTAGATGAACCTTTCCCTGTATATATAAAAGACCCAAAATCATGTTAAAACATTGTATAAGTTATAAATCCTATGAACCAATATAGACTATACGTATTTCTACCCAGCTTTGCAAGTGGCATATGTACTAGTAAGGTGCCATTTGCAGAGGTTAGTGGTGAGAATCAGAACTGGGTACCTACCTGCCTTTTGAACCGGAACTGCCGGTTCCGAAACCAGAACAAATGTGATTGATTTCAGTTTTGATTCCTAARATACAAAACCAATCGGTTCTGGTTCCCATTTTTTTGAAACCATTAACTGTTAGGTACCTGTYGGAACCAGTTCCGAGACCGGGTACCGGCTCCTGCTGGATACCCAGAACTAGAACTGACGGGTATCCGCTAGTTTTTTAAATTAAATTATTTTATATTTAAATTAACTAAAATTGAAATAATTAATTTAACTTTTATGGTTTACACTTACGGYCGCTCACTTAAGAGCTGAATAAAGTTCTCTCTACCTTTCAGGGTTTCACTCACCGCTGCTGTCAACAGCTTCAATCAAATCATTTATATAATTATTAAATTTTAGTTTTTATCGGATTAGTTTTCACCATTTGCAGTATTTATTTTCTTATTACCGATACTTTATAATAGATTAATAATTACTTTTTCATAGTATCAGATGATGAAATAAAATAAAATAGACATCAGGTACACGGTACCAGAACCGGTTCCAAGCAATTCCTGGACCAGTTCCTAAATGTAAAGAAACAGTGTAACCGATTCCACGAATTTTAGTCRGGTACCCGTCTCTGCTCACCTTCAACGAAAGTAATAACATTTGGATAAAACCGAAAGAGAAATGATTAGAAGGGGAGAAATAACCATTTGAGTAAATTTGTCAAATATAGAGGAGAGGGTAATAATGACTGAAAAAAATGGAAGTAGGTGTCCAATTGTTGTCGCGCGTGAMATGTGGTCCATGAAAACAAACACATTATTTTTGACCAAGCAAATTTTCTACCCAATATTTCATCGAGTAATGGAACCACAAATATTATAATCAGGGATAAATGGTCCCACCATAAGTTTATATTGTTGAGGTTATTATTGTAAAATAGAAAAWTAATAAGGGTATTAAAGTAAATAAATGGACCGTGAAAACAAACCAGGGTTAAATCGTTCGCTTTTATGAAATTTCTGTTTGATGGTTCAACTGATCCTACTCCGTATCTTAGGTTGTGGTTGTTTRACAGTTGTTGAATGATTTGGTTCAAAATGATTAARAKACTCTTATAATATAATGCAAAATGAAATGTAATRRTTTGATGATTATTAAGAATGAAATTAGGGTGCTCAATGGKTAAAGGAGATCCARGATACAAAATCTTTTTTTTRCCAAACAAGATTTGTCTCTTAGCAATTCAGAGGTTACCTCTTAATTGAATTTTTACAAA
>NC_037532.1:1634620-1645194 GCF_001531365.2 Cynara cardunculus var. scolymus | reverse complement strand
ATTAGTTCAAAGTTTAAAGTTTATAATAAAGGTAAATCGAACAGACATATCAAATCAGATATTATTTTGTGGTCTAGTACTTGGTCAGTATCGTTACTTCGTGTGAAATCGTACCATTTAGAAAAAATACCGAACCGCACTTGCAATTTGATTTCTTAAGAGAGGTTTGAGTTTGACGGTAGTATCTAAATCACAAACAAGAAATCCTTTATTATTTATACATTTGAATATAGATGGCTTGATTAAGTTCAATTTATAATGATCGACTTGATATTTCAGTCGTACCAAACACCAGTTATTAATATGTTTTATTTTTTAATAAACGTTTTTGTTTGTAACCATGGGTTTCCGGATCAGCTTACGCACACAGACTAATCCGTCGGACGACAAGCAAGCACCAGGGCGGCTTGYGTGCTTGCTTACCTAGCTCATGCATGGCTTCAATAGCGAAAGAGGTTCTTTCCCAACAAGGCCAGGAACTAAACTTGATGAAGGAAAGCGTCTTTCTTTTGTTGGGGTTGGCTTGAATCGTYGCAAATGAACTTTCATGGCCATAAGGGGTTTGGTAAAGTCTGAATTCGAACCSAAGATAGATGAGATTTTTCACAATATCCCCTGAAGTTTAACCAATGCGCCACAMCCCAAGTGGCAATGAACGTTAGTATTTGCTATCTRTACTTATTATAAAGCATTTGATAGACACTCTTAAAAACCATTTTCGATGCATAAAGTATTGTTTAATATTTATTAATGCATATTACTTAAAATTTAGAATTACTTGTAAATTGTGCACAAATACAACTTATTAAAACTTCATGTAACTAACTGGAAATAAACATAATTAAATAGAGGATAAACATCTCATTTTAAATATAAAAAATCTAAAATATAATTAGGATAATCATTGATTTCTAACAAAATACTTAATTATTATCTTTATAAAAAAATGAATTAAAAAAATAACAAAAAATGGAGAATTTTTAAATAGTGTGTTTGGTATTAATATCAATATTTTTTTTCAATTTTTTATGATAACTTCRTATTTATATTTTATTCAAAACCGCATAAAATCGTTTTATAACATCGACAGAGACAATGAGTAAGACAAAACATTAAAATTGAGATGCATCAAACTGCATTGTGCGAATACCCTTATAGTAATCAATTAATAAAGAGGTAACTTAATTCATTTTACAAACTTTTCTTCGACCGATTTAAAAGTTTTTTGTAATTTATTTTTATGAATTATTTATAAAGAATGAAATTAAATTTCATTCCAAATCTTACAAATCAAACACATTAAAAATCCAAAATCTTTTTTAATTCCATATCATTCCATAAAACTAACACGTTTAAAGACATTTCGTTAAACCAAACAGACCGTTACTTCATTTTAGTTGGCCGAAAATTTGTGTAATTCTGTAAAATCAATAATCCTTGAAATGATTAATATTTCTTATCTTGTTAAATATGTGTAAAAATAACATAATATATATGAAATTATGGTCGGAAGAATATGTGTCGTATAATTTCTAAAAATATTTCTCAAAAGTACGACGACCTTTTAAAAATATCATTTAAAGAAAACCCATAAATAAATGTATACTTGTTAACAGTTTAATGAGTTTAATGATAATCAAAGGTTATTAAACGAGAAATACGTGTCTAGTAGTTGCTTTATGGTATATAGAAAGTGACTTATTCAGTAAACTTATAAGGCAACTTATGCAGAAAAACAAGTTTTTTTTTCTTCCCAAATCTCCATTCCCAATTAAAAAATACGCTTCTTTTATCTATGAAAARAACCCCTGACAAATAAAAACTTTCATAGTATATACAAAACAGATTAATCTACAATAACAATTTTATCCATACAAGATTAACGGAAAACTAATCAAACAAACACATACTTTTTTTAACTACTTTGTATCTTATATAACTTTTGAAGTCGTCGTAATTAGTTTTCGGCGTTTGCCAAATTGATTCCAATTATTATTATCTGATTACAGGATTAACAAATCAAGAGTAGTTAAAAAAAGCTGCTTATCAAAGAGAATAATATTAACCACTTAACAATCTCTTGTTTTAAATAACTAATTATCTAAAAATAATAATTTTAAAGATTACAACGATGATTTTGAATGCACGTCCAAAATTCAAAAACAACCCCGAAAGGAAAATATTTTCTTTCAGGGATTATTAATGGGCCATTTGTAATTGTAATGGGCTAAAATGTGTGTGTCTCGTTAACCGTTTTTTCACTGTTAATTTGTTAAACATAAGTGGTCATAAAGACCCGAAAACCAGTATAGACAAGTTTTTTAATCCAGTCAAGGATAGGACAAAAATCGTAATATGGCCCTCACCCACTAGTAAAAGGACCGGCTTTGACGACTAATTATATTGGCCATCGTTAATTACGCATTTTGAGTTAAAAGCCTATCAATGGACTAGGATCGATCGTCTATGCCATTACCAGCTAAATGGTGACAACTTTTGTCAAAACTGATTATAACCCAATTGAAAAACCAGTTATAACTGATTTTTGTCCATCTTTTAATCAAACATTTGGACYAACATGTTATATAATTGCTAACAAAGTTTATGGTCCAACCAAAAAATTTATTTTTTGCATTATGCTTCAAAGTTTTGCAGCTTTTAACATCACTTTCAAATCRATAAGTAAAAAAGAAAAATTGACTGATTTCTTCATCCGACCTCATTTTTCAACCACATTTTCAAGTTAATTATCATACCAGTAATTATTTACGTAAATCAATAACTTATTTATGTAAATGCATACTTTTTACGTAAATTTGTACTCTTCACGTAAATGCCCAATTTCTTCTTTTTATTAGGAAAATGTCATTTACGCAAATGTGTAAAACATTTACGTAAATAATAACTACCTTGGAAATTGCCTTGAAAATGAGAAGCGAAAACTAAAAGGTGAATGGGGATGGAAAGGCTGGCTATTTTGATCAATTTCTCTATGTTGTTAAAACCTGTTTCTTAGAGACCTTCAACAGACACACCAAATTCGGTATAACGTATAGTAGCACATAAAATTGATATAACAGTATTTATTTACCCCAATGAAAAAATATAAATATACCTATATATAAAAACACGAAAACAGTCAAATCACATATGATTTTACATCAACAGTCAAAGCAAAGGGTGAGCATGCGACATGGCCCACAACTTAGGTCACAAAAAAATCACATGAATCACATGTCATTTTGTAAAATTACATGTGATGTAAACCATTTTATTTCTCGTATTTAGTTATTATTTTCGTATAAACCTGAATATATTTATACTTTGTATATTTTATGAATAAAAAAAGAACATTTAACAACCCTACAACTCCATGATATAAATGTAACCAAAAGTTACCAATTCAAACTCACAAATCAAGATGACATCTCATATTTTAATCCTACAACCTACCATTTAAAAGCCAAACTACATAAATTCTTGTTACAAACGCACATACTACAGTCAAATTTAAAGTCAACACTCAAACCATTGTTCTAATAATATCCAAGAAAATAACATTCTAGTTAAGGAAAGGTGGTCAAATGGGTTCATTCCTTTGTGGTTTTGTTGATAAGAGACTTGTGGATGTGTGGGATGACACCACCCCCAGCGATGGTACCTTTGATTAGTGTGTCGAGCTCCTCGTCACCACGAATGGCGAGCTGCAAGTGTCGTGGAGTGATCCTTTTGACCTTCAAATCTTTGCTAGCGTTGCCAGCCAACTCGAGCACCTCGGCGGTCAGGTACTCCAGGATAGCAGCAGAGTAAACGGCAGCAGTTGCTCCTACTCGACCGTTGGCGGATGTTCTTGTCTTCAGATGGCGGTGGATTCGACCAACTGGAAACTGAATTTTGAAATTACAAACATTTGAATTAGTGTATGATGCATCTAATGGAATCGATCTAAAATGACACTTTAGTCAAATATATATGTGTGTGTGGAACCCATGTAGATTACGCTCCAAAAGAGCGTTGAAAAGAGAATGGAAGTTCCAAATATATTTAGGAAAAAATGGTCAAAATCTAGTCGATTTAGGACTCTAACACGCCGCCTGCAACAAAGGCTAGACAAAAAGGGGATAGACAAGGGAAGAGGCTTCACAAGTACAAATTATCATTGAATGTCGAGCACCTAGAGTAATAGATCTTGCACTTATAGGCCTACACCATGTCAGTGCCCTATACTCGCTAACAAAATTAGTCTTCAACTCCGTTTTGTTTATATTCTTGCAAAACACAAACCAAATCAAATAAACCCCGACCTTGAGGGGTTAGCTCAACTGACAATAACATTTGGACCATTTGGGTTTTCCATAGAGGTCACCAATTTAAGTCCCTCCAATACTACTAGGGATTTTCTTGGTTGTTCTCCAGAGAACCATGGGATAGTTGAGATGCGCACAAGCAAACCTGGGATCCACGTTTAACAAATAAAAATCAAACCAACCCAATATGACCAGGTTGGAAGCAGGGTCTGGGTATTCTTGCAAGCCAAAACCTAAAATTGTTTTCCAAATAACACCGATCTATTTAATTTAACATGAAGATCCTCTCTATAATTCCTCCCTTTAAGTCAATTTTTTTGCATTACCCTAACATCATCATTTCCAAACTTCTGTAGTCATCAAAAGCCACTTCAAGAGCTACATGAAGTAAAATATGGTCTTATCGATGAATTCTAGTAATGTCAAAGCTGTAACATTTAACCAGTTCAACCGTCCACATGCTTAGTTAAAAACCCATCACCCCTGCATTCAAAACTTGAAATGAACAAGCAACATTGCATGAAAAAAATCGGTGCTTCTTCTCAACACTGATCACATATACCACAATTATGCAAAAAATAGTCAAATCAAGAAGTATTAATAGAAATGAACACAGTTGGAGTTTAATTTGGGTGAGTTCGATACGCAAAAAAGGACTAGACTAACGAAGGTAAGGTATGCAGGCAAAAGTATTACAGAAAGTAAGGTTTTAATTTGACATGGGTAGTTTAGTAATTCATACATCTTGTCCCGTTTCCCTATTTTTGCTCCAACTATTTTGATGGGGAAAAAAAGCTCAATCAGCACAAGTTTGTTCCTTGTTCTTCCACCATTTGAGACCTAATGCCTACCCGGTTGCTCCCTCTGTAGGTGTTTTACCATAATCAATAAAAGATGTCAACACTTTCATCTTTAAACGCATCAAGAACTTCTATATGTGCATGCAGATATGTTCTAACTTAAATTTCCTTCTTGTAAACCTTTGAACACATCTCTACTTCAATCATTTATAACAGAACCTGGTGTACAACATCTTACTGCTTGTTTAATAAATCTTCAAATGCAACAAGACTTATGCAAAAGGAAAACTGGTATATCATAAGCAGAAATCATAGTTAGATTTTCGAAATCACCTGAAGACCAGCTCTAGATGACCTTGAAACTGGTCTCTTCTTATCTTTGTCCTTGTTAGCTGCAGCTGCTGCTGCCGCAGTCGTTTTTCCGGCCAACAGACCCTTCCCACCTTTTCCCGCCATTTACCCACCTACACAAGCATTTCATCACAATTAACCGTGAAAAATAGTAAGATTTGACATGAAAAGCAGCATTTGAAGCATCAATGTAGACTTAGTGAAAAACCAGATGATGAAATGGTCAACGGATATGATTTCATATAAGGATCTAACTAGGGTTCCATGTACTCTAATTGTAAACCCTAAAACAAAATCCAACCACATTCGGCTCTAATTAACCGAAAATTTGATTCATAAAAGTCACTAGATCCTGATTAATGTACAATAGAAAGATGTAAAACATAGAATTCATAAAACCAATCAATCTTTTCATGGAAATTTTGAATTGGAGATACTTGAAAGAAAACCAACCACATATATAATATATGAAATCACAATCAACACAAACCTGAGTAGATTGAAACACAGAAGAAAGCAAGAGTTCGAGAAGAAAGTGAGTAAAAGAATCTATGAAATTCTGGGTTTCAAGATTTATGAGGTTTCGATCGTATTATTCGTTCGATTTGGCGGCCAAATCCAGTGGTGGGAAATCGAGCTTTCAAAATTTTCCCTCTCCCTCTTCTTTCACCCAAACTTTTACCTCTTAAATTTCAAATAAAACTTCAACTCGTTCAATTGGAACCAAATCCGTATATAAGCCCATGATAAGGCCCAGCCCATTTACTTGAGAAATGCCCCGATTTTGGGTTGACTTATTGATTAATAGTTGTATGAAAAAAAGATGGTTTATGGGTTATTTAACGGTTGTTGAATGGTTTGATGCAAAATTAATTAAGTTGTCAAAATGATTAAGAGACTTTTGTAATATAATTCAAAACTAAATATAATTGTTTGGTAATTATTCATAATGAAATTAAGGTGTTGAATGGTTAAAGAATATCCAAAATACAAAATCATTCGAATGGTTTTAAAACCATTAAGAGACATACTTTTTTTGTCAAACAAAATTCATCTCTTAGTGATTCTGATATTTCCTTTTAATGAAACTATTAAGAGGTAAACAAACAATCTTTTAGAATAAAAAATATATTTATAGAGGACAAATCAAAAAATAAACCATCTAAATTTTACACGTTGTACAAACCGATTTCGTCTCTTATTTTGTATATTTTAATTTTTAGGCGGTTAGCAAATCATTTACAGGTAAGATTGAGAGTAAATTTCGAAATCGACTTAATACACATTGTTGAGATTGATTTGATAATTTGCACGTACGTTTAAATTTGGTTTCTACGGTGTGTTTAGGTGGGTTGTATTTGATTTAAGCGTCTATAATTTCTCGTTATTTTACAATCTCAATAATTTGTATAAATTTATAAATAAAATTTTTATGTGTTGTTTCGTATATGAAATAATTTGTTTGACGAAGCAATGTTTATATAATGTGAAACTTTTTGACGATGCAATGTAAAAAATATTTGTCTGACGATGCAATGTTTATAACTGTTTGTGAAACAAATAATACATGTCAAAAAGTTTCGCATTGTGAATCGAATACAGATGAAACAAACATATTGTGAAACAAATATTTGTTAATATCGACATTAAATAATATATTTAAATGGAAAGAAAATCACGTGAAAACATAACTTTAAGATAAATGTTGTCACAAATCTCACGGATATTGGAATTTTCAAATAATTAAGCCCCGTTAAAACTTAAAATATACGAGAGGCGTATGGTTCGATTTGAGGAACGTCGGGAGATGACAAGGCATCCTTTTAATTCATATTCCTTTTTAAGTAGTCACTTAATTGAACCTAACACTTAGGTGGCGTTTGTTTTTTAATAGGTGCTAGACTCTGAAGTCTGATTTCACTTCTGATTTATAAGAGGTAGTCATAAACTTTGAAATCCGAACCAGTAAGATTGTTTGTTTTTATGTCTGAAGTCTGAAATCCGAATCGGTCAAACTAGTGCAAAAAAAAAAAGATAACTAATTTTTACAAAAGTATAAAAGATAAATAGTTTTTGCTAACAAATATCTTCCAACCCCCAAATATGAACCATTTAATAGAGGGTGGATTAGGTTTAGAGTATTAAAAGTTAAATTTACCACTTAAAATTCCAGAAAACATTTACATGTTTTTAGCTCGTATATTAGAATTAAAACAAATGCTCTTATTACCCAAACGTTTAAACGAATCAGACTTCAGAGGTATTAAAAGGTAGTTTTGAAAAAACAAACATGCCCTTACGATTATATTGGTTCTCATTTTTAAGTCTGATACCCGCTAAGTAATTAATTTTAACATTTAATAATAAGTTTTGTTATAATTGTTATTAATATGGAGTATATCCAACAATTTCTTTAAACTAGCAAACAAATGTTACAAACTTTTAAAAAAATTACATTCAACTCTAAAGTGGTGGACTCAAACCTCGGAAATTTATTCGGATAATCAACTTGTGATCGAACGTGGTGCGTTAAATAGTTTTTGGATGTGTGTGTTTTTTTTTATTAACCTGGATATCCAACTTGCTATGCGAGCTGACTAATCTCAGGACGACCACCTGCTTTGCAGATAGCCCGAAGTCACCGTATTTTAACCTCTATGGCCACAAGGGGATTTTTATTCCTCCTTAGATTTGAACCTGGGATCTCCTGATACTTTTGACATTTGGAGTCAAGCTCAAACCAATCAGGCACCACCCTTGTGGTTAGTTTTTGGATGTGTTTGTTTTGCTTTAAATAGCTTTTAGTGTTTTGAAAATTTATGATTCTTTAAGTAATCGATAAGGAAAATAAAGGTAATTTTTACCCCGGTTTCAAAGGTTCGAATACAGTTGTTGCCGTTGAGGTTCAAGTATGATGACTCTARGTCATTAGCGAGTGATTAGTGCGAATAAACTGGTCCTGAAAACCCACGATTACTAAAAAAAAAAGTAAGGGTGCTTTTAATGTATCATTTTTTGATCCATTGTGTTACCGCTAATATATATTATTATGCACGTTACATGTGTTTTAAGGGGATTTATAACTGATATTTGTTTTCCAGTTACATTAAAAAAAAACAATGGACATAAGACACAACGTCAATCAAATACAAACCAGATTAAAGTTTCATATGATGCTTGAGACGAATAATAAAATATAACAATTGGTCATATTCTTTGTATGTGAAAACAGGTTTCGGTTTTATCATTTTTTTTTTTTATAAAGACGTTTGACATTATTGGTATTCTCGGTGTTTTTGGATTATGGGATAATTCTCGTTGATCGGTTTAATTTTCTACTTTTAGAAAACGATAAATATAACTATTTTAATATTTTAAAATTTGTAGATGGTTTAATCGACCCTTTGACATTTGTTTACGTAATGTCTTACATACTTGGTATACTCGGCGTTTCTTGAATCTATTTATGCTGCTTTATCACTATCGTCGTCTTGTTTCTTTATATATAGTTATCGTTGTTGACACGTGTCTATTATTTTCATCAATATAAACATGGTAACTACATAATAAAACAACTCGTGGCGAGTTCCTTTTGTTTTTTACATCATATCGGATTATTATTATTTTTATTTATTAACCTGGATATCCAACCTGCTATGCGAGTCGACTAATCCCAGTGCGACCATCTGCTTTGCAGATAGCCCGGAGTCACCGCATTTGAACCTCCGTGGCCACAAGAGGATTTTTATTCTTCATTGGATTTGAACTTGGGACCTCCTGGTACTTTTGACATTTGGAGCCAAGTTCAAACCAATCCGACACCACCCTTGTGGTTCGGATCATTGGTTATGGTTCACTGTTTAGTGTTTGCAGCAGATGAATAACTATAGACTTCCAAGTTCCAACGACCTTGCAACTTCGAATGTATGGTTAAGAGTTTCGACTCTGTGTTTTTGCTTTGACTCCAAGTACTCCACTTATTTCGCTATTTATGGATTGAAACATATACGATACGTATATCTAACGTTGTGTGGGTTTAAACATCTAAAACGACATATCGAATTGAAATCTTTAATTTTACTTTTTTTTTCTCATAATGATATGAATACCGTTGTTYGTCAACTTCTAGGCAAACACGTCCAAAAGGGTAGGGGGCGACTTGTTGAATGAAAGCCAGCCACCATATGTCAATCAATGCATTATATGCTTAATTATATATGGTTTCATATTCATGTCACATGTAATCATATATGATCTTGAAACTTTTCTTTTTTCTCGCAAATTGATTGTCTTCTTGTCTGAATCTCTCTCTCTCTCTCTCTCTCTCTCTCTATATATATATATATATATATATGTATATATATATATTTACACATATATACATATATATATATAGGGAAGGGTTCAAACGAGAACCCCTGTGATTTATGAGAACGCAAGAACAACCCAATAACCTCATATTGTGATAAAAAATAAAATTAAAAGATTTTTAAAATTAAAATTGAAATTTAAAAATATTCAAAAAAAATTAAAATTAAAAGGGTAATAATAGAAATGATATCATCAAATCTTTTAAACACGATCATTATCTTTTAAACACGATCATTATCTTTTAAACACTTATTATTATCATTGGTCTTATCATTATCTAGTAAACGGTTACGAAATAGATTAGGATTATACTAGGTGTGATATGAGTGTGATAATCACTGTTATACATCACTTGGGTTATCGTTTTGGTTGATAAGTTAAAATTTTGGTGTAATCATGTGATAGAGGTGTGATAATCATGTGATATGGGTGTGATACTTATATGATAGAAGTGTGATAATCACCGTTATACATTACTTGAGTTAACGTTTTGGTTGATAAATTAAAATTTTGGTGTCATCATATGATTTGGGTGTGATAATCATGTGATAAGGGTGTGATAATCACTGTTATACATCACTTGGGTTATCGTTTTGGTTGATAAGTTAAAATTTTGGTGTAATCATATAATATGGGTGTGATAATCATATGATATGAGTGTGATACTTATGTGATAGAGGTGTGATATGAAGAAAAGATGTTAAGCCATCGACTATCTGGAGATTATCATGAACGAGAAGGAGAA
>NC_037532.1:1592306-1634380 GCF_001531365.2 Cynara cardunculus var. scolymus | reverse complement strand
ATATATATATATATATATATCGGGTCGGTCAGGATGGTGATGACCGTCAATCCTTATCCTTGATAAAACCTCTGAATTCGTCCCCAACACCCACCATGTCCTTGAGAAGTACCCCACAAACCCAACTCAAATTTCAAGTTTCAATTTTCACCATTGATATTCAAAAACCCAAATTGAAAATTATTGATTGCGACTTCTGTTTATGGACATAACCACATGAGAATCATATCCTCTTACGTCTCATATTCAAGTGTGTTTGAATTGGTTTGAGCTTGGCTTCAAATGTCAAAAGTACCAGGAGGTTATGGGTTCAAATCCAAAAAGAAATAAAAATCCCCTTGTGGCCATGGAGGTTCAAATACGGTGAATCCGGACTATCTGCAAAGCATATGGTAGTCCTAGGATTAGTCGGCTCACATAGCGGATTGGATATTCAAATTAATAAAAAAAAAATGTGTTTGAAACTTTGAATTATTCCTAATCAAGTCCACATCTATCAACCAATGACATTTCAACCCCTCTTCTTTCTTTCAATTCTCACAACTTTGGTCCCTCCCTTATATTTTGTTTACAGATAGCCCCTATTTTGGGATGTTACAAATCAGGGATACCCATCGTCATGTTTGACTGGTGTGAGCAATTTATTTCTATTTTACACAGAGCATCTCCAACAGATATATTATTTTAGAAATTTGAATTGTTTTTGCTCCAATAACTATATAAAATGTCCTCAAAAAACAGAGAAAAAAAAAAAAATGAAAAGATCTCCAAATTTGGAAGAAAATATAATATACATATCATATATGCTCTTACAGTTTTCACTTTGAAAAAATATTATTTGCATATAACGATAAATAACATTTACATATTTTTTCTTCATTTCAGCTAACATAAACTTTTTTCAACGTCTAAATTACAAAATTATACAAAAACCGTATTTTAGGACATGAATGATAAAAAACGACATGTTGTATGATTTGTCTAGTCTTTCACTTATGTGGCACCCATGTGAGTAGCAACGTATAGAAAGATGTTGCGCATGGATTATTTCGACAGCGTGACGACTTTCTAGTCGTGTTCTATAATGCCTTCTTCAATTGCCTTTTTCGCTCCCATATTGTTCTCTAGAGACTTCCCGACCTTGTAGTTAACATGTCCAATATTCTTATTCGGACAAATCCGCACACATCTAAGTACAACACGTTCAGTAATCGATCCAAGCCATACAAACCAAAAATTTAATCGCAAGTGGAGTTCTTTTTATCTTATTTTTACCAATAAATTGAAAGAAATTCAATTGGATTCGAGCATTCGGTCTATAATGTCACATGCAATGACACCACCATAGGATGCAACCACTTTAGCATAGGGGAGTACATATCAATTTAAGACGAGTGCACCATTAAGACCCCTAAAAAAGCTCCACAATGTCAATACGATAGAATGAGTGCACGTGCATACTCTCCAGTCTACTTAAATTTGCCATTGGTCACACATGCATACATATAACTACCACCCACACCCATCAAGACAAATTTGACTTCCACGAAAGAGAGTTTRGGTTCCAACTCGTTGATGGAAACATATGGCGGTCCACCTTGGTGGAATGCTACTTTAAGAGCAAAACCCCGATGAGACATGAAACTTGGTAGAGAAAATTACAACTCAATATAGTTTTGAAATTACAAGATGACCATCATGGTTTGTAAAAATGTCAGTATTTGCTCCACCCCCAAATACTATTAAAAATATATGTTGGGAGGTGTATTTTTGTCTTTTAATCAAGTCATTTACCAGTTAAAAGCTATTAAGATTATAGTAAATGTTTAAAGAATAAATATATATTTTATCTTATATTAATTATTCTAATAATATTATTAATGCTAAAATATTTAAAATAAAATAATTGTTAAAATCAAAATTAGTTCATTTCAAAACTTTACTTTTTAGTAGGGTATTAGAAAAGTTATAAAATATATGCAATAAAATACTCCAATACAGTCCCGTTCAATATTTAGCCTAAAGATTATCCATGAGCAAGGCCCACCCCATATTATCACAATCGTAACCTAACGTCATTCAGTAAACTGACGTCCTACACGTGGAACCATCTACATCAAACACGTGTCATAGCGTCCTTGTCAACTATAGCCAAATGTTATATGAAGCGACATATACGCCTCTTTTTGCTTGAAAGAAAATCTTTACACCTGAAATACCTAATCTACCCATTCCTGATATGGTTCTRAACGTGAAGCAACCCCACATTCAAAGTAGCCACAAAAGAGTAAATTCATGTCGGCAGTGAAAATGCTACGGTACGGACCCCTATAGTGAAATTTACACTTTTGTCCATAAGATGCAATTGATAACTTTATTAAATAAAGAGTAAACTATAAAGTTGGTCCATTTGTCCCTTTACTTTAAGAATTATAAAATGATCATCATGGTTTGTAAAAAAATCTGTATTTGATATTTTTTTTAAGGACCGTTAAAGAATTTCCTAAATGAAGGGTATTTTCATATATGTATCAATTTCTTTTGTCATTTACCTAATAAAGAACTATAAGGACTAAATCTTAAATCGGTTTTGATTGTTTAAAAGACAAAAAAAATCTACAAATAGACAAAATTACCCCTCGTAATAATGGAATTGTTTAACAGAGGTTAGGGTGATTGACCAAATCCAGATGTTTTTACCAACAACTATGGTTATCTTGTAATTTGGGAAGTATAGGGACTAAAAGTGTTATTTGTATCAAACTAAAGAGACCAAATTTGTAGTTTTCTCTTAAATAAGCAATTCAACTGTTGCTGGACAAATGACCGAACTACCCTCAAATATTTCAAGAGTGTTGCCTTCGACCTTGCGTAATAATTTGAAAACTCGAGGTCTCTTTCGACTAATTAACTCACCCAGACGCTTCAAAACCGGAGCAATAATGGCACGTCAGATTCCAGCATGTCATGATACCCATGTCAGCAATATAGACGATTGCCATATCTATATATACACACACACACACACTAAACGCACCCTAAAAGAATTCTCAAAGGCTTGGAAGTAATTTAAAATTTAACTTATCTGAAAATTTTCTTGCGTCGTTGCCGTCGATTTCTCGCCGTATATTTTCGCCGGAAATGAAGTGTCAGGCAACCGGACGTGACCTGAAGATACGCGGCGTTGATATCTCGTGTAATGATGGTTACGTACTCTCCTAGCAAAAGCCTAACTGTAGCTAAAAATCATATGCGAAAGCAAGCTGTACGTAGCAGATTTATGAATATCGTCCTTGTTTTAGTCTCGTAAATAGTTCATTAAATACTACAGGATACGACAGGATAATGCTAATCTACAATTATGAGGCATCGGTTTTGTAGATTTTCCTGAAATAATAGACGGATTTGGTAAGTTTCTGTGGCAATCGATTGATCATCCTATGATGATAGATCACTGTGCACTGTTTTAATGCCTGCTTCGATTTAAATTTCGTATTTGATTTTGTAGTACCGTAATAGTTAATTAGATCAGTTATTGTTTGTGAAATTTTGAGGTTAAAAATTACTTCATCCTGTTCTAGATGGATTCTGAACTCAAATAATCGGTGAAAAGTTTTATCGCTGTGCGTTTCACAATGAAGATCCAGCCAATCGATTCCACGACTTTGGAGTATTTCGAATATGAGAAGACGGTGCCGAAGTCACGACTGAGACGTCTCTTTGATCTCTCAATTTTTTTGAAAGGATCGGCGGTGGAAGATAGATTCGTCTCCGGTGAATTAGAATGCGGCGAAGACGGCTTGGATGAAATCGAACCGACGTCTGTCTGCTTGGACAAAATGGTTGAGAATTTCTTAGAGGAGAGCAATGGGAAACAGTCCGCACTTAAGTGTGGCCGGCACCATCACTGCCTGTGCTTCGACGGCAACGTTCACCGCTGTAGCGAAAGTTCTGAGGACGAGTTTGACTCGTTTAGTTGTTTTGGCAACTCAATCAACAGCCGTGACTCGTCCTTGGATGCGTGTAGCCTTCTTAAGGTAACTCATTCGTCATTCATTTTCTTTTCTTCTACGACGTTGAATAATATTTTGATCAATTTGTATCATCTTTTAGTATATACGGTTTAACTTTACGTCATTTTAATAGAGTTTGGTGATCTGTGAGACTATCTCTGAAAGAGATTTATTGGCCGATTCTGCTAAAATCGTTGACAAGAACAAAATCTGTAAACGAAAAGTTGAAATTAATCGAAAGGTCATCGCCGATTGCCTCTTGGCGGCCGGATACAACGTTTCTATCTGCAAATCACGTTGGGAAAAAACTCGAACTTATCCCGCAGGTATTAATTTCTTCGAGTAATTGTTAACAACCAATGTAAAACTTTGTAATTCGATTTGATTTCATTGATCCTGAATGTTTGTTCTGGATTTGTTATGAACAGGGGAGCACGAGTATATCGATGCTATTATAGAAGGCGATCGTTATATAATCGACATAGATTTCAGATCAGAGTTTGAAATCGCAAGATCAACAAAAAGCTACAAAGCTGTTCTCCAAATGCTTCCCGATATCTTCATGGGTAAAACCGATCGTCTCTTGAAGATCATAAACATTGTTACGGATGCTGCGAAACTGAGCATGAAGAAGAAAGGGATGCCATTCCCGCCGTGGAGAAGAGCTGATTATGTGAAAGCCAAGTGGCTTTCTCCCTACACACGAATCAACAAATTCAATGCCTCTACTAACACAAAATCTGACACCAGATTTACAATTTTGACGGATGAGAAAAAAGGACCTGATCAAAACGTGAAGCAATGGGATCCATTGGAAATCAAACCCAAAACCTCGAAGATTGTTGGTAAAGTTATTGGAGGTTTGGCTTCTGTGATCGAAGGCAACGGTGAGAATTGATGAATATACTGTGGTAATCGGGTTTTGATTTGTTTGTTTTTTGTTTTCTTTTGAAACTGCGAATAAACGAAGATAAAGATGGTAGACTGCTGCAGGCTCTGCAGTCGCTTCGATCTTTTGTTGCTAGGAGCCATTTTTAGTCGCCATTTTTCAGTAATGGCAGACCTCGTTTCAAGATCGATGAGGCGGCGGGGGTTGGTATCAACTTTGATCCAATAGCTTCTTGATAAGTTTTTGTTTTAATACTGGAAAAATTCAAGAAATTAAATAACTATAATAAATATTTGAAGGTTGGTTTGTGACTTCGAAAAGTCTGAAAATATCTATTTACAAAGGCTACACCCGTCATTTTGAACACCCCCTTCCTCTCATATTTAATATATTTTTTATTTTAAAATTACATTTTATATTCTTATTACTTAATTAATCTCTTTTATGTTACTTGTCTTTTTATTTTTTTGTTTTACGGTCTTCTTCYGTAAACATATATAATTGTATATTAACTAAAATACATTTAAAAAATATTTTAATTGTAACAARTTACATCATTATAATCGTCTCGTCAATACCTTCAAAATGAAACTAATATTTAATATTTTTTGATTTAATTATATTACACGAAAAAATGTTTTTAGTATTTACATTTTATACCCTTGTAGTTAATTATTTAATTCATGGTACGCCCCGAACAATATCTATTTGTCTGAGTGGTCATGAAGACGAATGAAACATTATCTGCAAAGAGTTAAATGATTGAACTAACTGAGCATCAAGAGTATTACTCTTACGTGATTGGTAATGAGTGTGTAAGAATTTACGAAGCTTTGAATTTCTTCCAGAAGAGCGTCTTTGCACCTGCTGTGCGTTTGATTATTATGCCTAAAAAAGTCATTATAACCACTTCAAGGTTCAATGTCCATAGTATATGTTCTCAATATGGCAGACATTGTGACATATTTACTCATTAAGTACACAGTCGTCGTTATCATATAAACACGTGTGACGTGACAATTGCATTGGTCCATGTTAATGGTAACCAATACATAAATATGGTATTAACCGGAGAATACACAATGCTCACATTTACACACCATTAGACACATTGTCGACTTCAAGATGCAAGTACATGGATTGTCTCATATCAGTATATATTAAATGTATACCAAGAACATATAGAGTGTTGATTTAAATGAAAAATATAATTAATTTTATTTAAAGTTCTAAATGATGTGAGGTGTAGCATAACAATTTGGTCAAGCTTCAAATGCGTGTGTGTGTGTGATGAAAATATGAACAAAAATAAGCATTGGTCAACGTTCTAAAATATGGATATTTGTGGAAATGATCATAACATATGAACACCATGTGATTATAAATGCTTTATGGCTATGACACATTCTTATAAACACATATGAGCACAGTCTTGTAAACAAATTATGGTTATGAACACGTTTTGTTGAACAACTATGAACATCATTAAATAAAAGCAACTTACACATAAAAATTACATATCTGTTCTTAATCATTAAATCAAACACTTGAATCTTATTGGTCCAATAAGTTCACGAAATTAACATCATATTATTGGTTAACAATATATCTTACCCTCCATCTCTTTATACATATATATATACCCTTGTTCGTATATATTCATCTACCAATTTAATACATCATACTATTGATAATTACATAAATGTCATGATAAATATAATCCTTTGATTTCAAGATGAATGGTTGTGATTGATTCACAAGATTAACACAATATATCGGGTTAACAAAAGAACATGCCCCTGTATATGTATGTATGTGTATGAATATATATATATATATATATATCTTAATCAAAGGAGAACCTATAATTTGTGAGATTCGTGAGATCAATTGTGAACCAATCATTTAAACAATTGTGTTATTTATTAAGTAAACAAAAAAGGATAATTTAATCAACTCATAAATGCATTTAATTAACTTTTTCCTCCTACAAATAGGAAATCTACAACCTCAAAAAATAATAAATCTGTAACCCCTAAAATAAAACATTAATTATTTGTTCGCAATGTGTATTCAAGTTTTTACACAATACTTTAGTAATTTTTAGTGTGTTTTTTTGTTCTTAGTGTCTTTGTGTCGCATTGTGTTCACAAGATGATCACAATATGCAAAAAATAGACGATGACAATGCGTGTGCAAGTTTTTACACAATGCTTTTAGGGATCTTTAATTTTTTTGGTTTTTTAGTGTCGTTGTGTCACATTGTGTTCACAGGATGACCACAATGTGTAGAAAGTTGGTGGTCACAATGTCTAATTGTAACAATATATTTGATAGTGGTTTACATTGTGATACTACATGTTTTTTGTTTTTTGTTCACTTAGATGTTTGACGGGTGTTCAAACTTGATTATTGATTTTGTTTATATTGTGATACTATAGATTTTTAGTTTGTCACATTGTGTATAAAAATAATGTTTTTACTTGTTTTTATAGAAATGACATAAATTAGGCAAAAATGCTAAAATGACCACTAATTTAAMGGAGTTAACGGGGTCATTAGTCAGATGGACCATAGCCAAGACTAAGGGGCTGTTTGRCAATTGCTGAATGATTTAGTGTAGAATGATTAAGTGGTCAGAATGATTAAGAAACTCTCATGATATAGTGCAAAATAACTTATAATTTTTTTGGTAATTATGTACAATGAAATTATGGCTCTTAATGGTTAAGGGAGATATAGGATACAAAATCATTCAGAGGGTTTTAGAACCATTAAGAGGCGGACTTTCTTTTTTGCCAAACAAGATTCACCTATTAATTATTCAGAAGTTGCCTCTTAATGGAACTATTAAGAGGTAAACAAACAACCCCTAATTGAATACCACAAGAACCAAATCCCCAAAAACATACTATAGGGACCTTAGTAAAAAAATTATCAAAATACATGGACCAAATCCACAATCCACTCTATAATTTGTGTTTTTAAAATAGAGAATACGTTGAAGTTGAATGTAATTTTTTATAGAGATTTTAACCTTTGGAGAATATGTTTTATAAAAATTACAGAGAGCTCGTTGGAGATGCTCTAATTTCCAAAAACGAAGAAATTGTTAAAGATGAATATAAATTTTTATTGAAAGCCCAAAAATTTGATTGTCCATTTTGAAGAACCTGTTTAAGATGTTTTACCACTCTATTTGTAATTTTTCTCTTTGTTATAGGATTGAAGATACGAATCGACATCAGGGACGAACTCAGGTGGTTTTGAGGTGGCACGTGTCGCCTTTTCGTTCTTTCGTCGTAGTGTAAAAAATTATAGGGTCAGTGAAATGTGTTACTATATCAATTTGTTGTGTGCCACCGTGTATATATTAAAAGTATAATGATGATACAAGTTTTTCTTAGTAGAGTTGGTTTGCAATACTTTTCTTACATCCCATACATGAGTTTGAATACCGTTAGTATCATCTTCTTAGTTTTAAAAGAACTGATTCGATAAATAATATATTTTTAAATACTTATTTATGATATATTTATAAAAACTATAGATACAAATTTTATTATACCACACTAATGTAAGGGTTGGGTTCATGTGAAAGAAGACTGTTTTCGTGATATAAAATTTTTACTCTTGAAACTTCACAGCAGAACGCTGTAAAAATAAAAAAAGTCGAAACTTTACAGCAAAAATACTGTAAATATTACCTTCACGACTTTTTACCGTGAAATTTCAAGTTAGAGAACCTTTTCTCACATGATACCAATTCCTAACATAAATCGCTACTTTTTAACTCACAATTTCTCATTGAATTTATATAATTATTTGAATCTTGGTTTTCTTCATTTTGCAGCTTCAAAAAAGATAGACATAGGCCCATGATCATCGCAATCCACATCAACCGGAAACCCATCAATCTCCACCGTCCAAGGATTCAACTCATCATAATCAACGGTCCTTACTGCATGCCACACCACACTACTACACTTAAAACCCGACCCGAATGCAATTTGCCATACGCGACTCCCTTTTTTGACCCGACCCTTGGCCTCTGCATATGCAAGCTCATACCAAATGGAGCTACTGGAGGTGTTGCCGAACCTGTACAACGTCATTCTAGAAGATTCCATTACAGCGTTGCTAAACCCTAGGTTTCTCTGTAACTCGTCCAGCACAGGCTTCCCGCCGACGTGCGGGAGGAAGTTTTCGATGGATTTGGCATAATTTGGTTTATATGGTTGGATATTCGCCGTTGGCCGGAGTTTTCTGGCTATCGTATTTGTTAGGTACTTGAGTTTCTCGGAAACTGGAAGGATTTGCATACCTAGTTTGGTTACGTTTGATTCCACGACGGTGGATGCGGCGGTGAAGAGGTGTTTGGTGACGGTGATGCCTCTTTGTCCGGCGGCATCTTCCTCCTGAATGATGCAATTGTAGGAGCGATCGGAACTTGCTTCATTGGTGTGTACGGTGTGGAGGAGCTCGTATTTGCAATTTTGATGGTCGGAAGGGCGGTTCGAGAGGAGAATTGCAGCGCCGCCGACGCGGAATAGGCAGTTGATAAGGAACTTGGAACGATCGTCTCCGATGTAGCAGTTCTCGGTAATGCTTTCTGTACTCATCACCAATGCGTATGTGTCATGATGCACCTGTGAAACATCGGTAGCTTTCATAGATCAATCGTTTCTGGACTTGTGTTTTTATAGAATTATAGAATATTACAATGTGTTCGTATATGATGTGTTTCTTATAAGCCATGAATGAAACAAATAATCATCCATGTCCTTGAGACTCAAATCCACAACTACCTGTTTACGGAATTCAATAGGAATTTGTCTATCAGAAGACCACCTGTTGTTGTGACATGCTTGAAAACTGTTTGACAACTAGAAGCTAGCTTATTGAAAAAACTTTGTTTGATTAGCCGAGCTAGCTGATATAGTGCTTTTCATGCCTCCTCTGCCAGCCCCATGATGACCGCAGGACTGGTGCGGTGGGGGCGCCTCATAGGGTAGGGTAGTGTCTACCCTTTATTTCACCGAGCTCCAAGAGGTTTTTCTACTTTTTTCTAATTATGCCCCTTATACTTTTTTCGGTTAATGTTCAACATGTACTTTGGTCATTTTGTATTATCATTTGGCTATTGGCTGGTTTTTGTCAAACATGATTATAGTTTTCAGCCACCAACTAGCTTATAGCTAATTTGCGAAACATAGCATCAACCGAAGTTGTGTGTTTGAACTATTGAGGAAGTTGGTAATTTAGTATGATAGATATCCGTATCCCTTTGTCACAAAATAAATCTTCACATTTCTAATCTAGTTTGTCTCGAAAAAATTGTCCACTTTCGAAAATATTCGCCTATTATCCCAATAATATTCTTAGTTATGAGATCAAGAAAGTTTATCTTTATACTATTAAGGGTAAAATTGTCTTAATTAAAAACATTCCTAAAAATGTTTGCATTTTTCATTTTGGATATTTATTTTGACTCGGAGGGAATAATATGCAACATAGAGGATGACTAGCTATGTTTTGAAAACTAACCTGGAGGAGCTGTTCTGCAAGGCCAATTGCTATGAGGCCTGCACTGCATCCCATCCCGACAAGATTGTAGCTGGCGATGCTTTCTTTAAGCTTATATCGATTCACTATCATGCTAGAAAGAGATGGCATAGTGTTATAAATACAACAATTCACGACAAGTATCCCAATCTCTTCACATTTTACACCTGTTTTTGCCAACAACATGTCTATCGACCCAAACACAGACATCTCAATCTCCCTTCTTGATTCTTTCATGCACGGATCAGCAACTTGTTTCAGGTAGACCTCTGCTAAATAGGTTGAGTCGCCAAGTCCGGACTTCTCTAGAACCTTCCTCATGAAGTCCACCTTTTCTTCCGAGAAATAGCCGCTATGCTTTGCTTTCTCGACCATGAAGTCTTTTGCAACCTTCTGACTATCTGGGGCCTTGTAACATGCAAAGTCTAGTAAGTAAACTCTTCGTGAGGTTCTTTTCGTCATGTAAAAAGCTATCAGAATAAGAGATACGAGTAAGCTCGTTAACAGAAATTTTGCTTCGGGGTTGAAGTTGGAATGCATATTGTATCCCGAGAGATTCTTTAAAGTGAAGGCGAGCATGATCTTTGAAACTTAGGTAACTAAGAAACTTTCATAAGCCTGGATCTCTAGAAAGCTGTTATGGTTATCATATTTATATTGAGTAGTAGCTGTTGCAATGTTACTTATTTTCACTATGACCGCGATGAAGATATGTTCACACAAGCAGAAAGTGTCTTTATGCTGTCTATTTTTATAAACTAAAAGACTATAAATAGCTCCGTATCATTCTTGCATAAACCTTGATGAAAAGGACGTTTGTCACAGTATACTTTGATGGTGCCATATAAATGTATGTATACTTGGGGGCTGTTTACTTTTTTTCCACAAAGTCTTGGATGGTTTAAGTTGTCTGCCTGAATAAATCTTTGTTTGAGGAATGGGAGACCGATGGGTTTGAGGGAGGTAAAGAGAGAGGGTCGGATTATTTCTGGGTCATTTGTGGTATTAATTTGCTTGATGTGGCTAATGGGGAGAAGTGAGGGTTCTGGCTTATTCCATACAACCATTATAGCTTAATGGCTTAACAACTAAGGGGCTGTTTGGCAGTTGCTGCATGGTTTAGTGCAGTATGATTAAGTGGTCAGAATGATTAAGAGAATGTATGATTTAGTGTCAGATAGAAAAAGGTTGTTTGGAAACTGTTCTGAATCAACTGTCTGAATGACATAAAATTACCATTTTACCCTCAGTTATATGTTTAATGAAAATTAACGTTTAACAACAATTTTGAAGGAAATTTCTAAATGAAAAATAAAAAATAATTAATGGTCCAAGCCAATACATAATATTATATCAATCCAAACAAACATGACAAGCCGTAAAGAAACACTCCTTTACCATGATGAAAGAATTAAAGATATTTATCCTAGGTATATGTCTAGTCTAAGACTTAGGTATTATCCACTAGTAGAAAAACTTCATCTTGATGAAAGAATCAAAGATGTTTATTCTACGAAAGTTGCTTATACCATTTCCATCATCCGTATGCTTGCATACTTTTCTGGGGTAACCATGGGTGTCCGGATCAGTTTGTGCACACTTTGATTAATCCCATGGGACCTTGAAGATAGCAGCTAGGAAAATCCCCAATGGCCTTCACACTTAACTAGCGACCCATAGGGAGGAATCCCAAGACCTATAGCCTTTATTTGCCATTTGAGCCAGCCCTCAACATACTCCCTATCGGACGGAGGATCGTGTGAGAATAGGGGTTAAGGTGAGAAGTGTAGGAAGGGATTTGGACCCTTGATCACTTTTAATCCCAAAACAACCCATGAATTGCGCTTTAGAAGGGAATTGATCTAGTGTATCTCATTAGTGTTGATCTAGTGGTTCTCTTCAATTAGGATTGATCCGAGGGTGGGGATCCCTTCTTAACCTTCTCACCGTAACTTTCATTCTCACCCGAACCCAACCCTCCCTATCATCAGTAGGTTATCTTTTGTTTGATCTAGCAATATCATTAATTTACAGGTAATGTTTACATTTCCCTTTTGTACTCCAGAATCTCTTTCTTGTGCCTTTTTAGTGACTATCGAATCTTTTGTTAGAAAAACTAACGGGGTTCGGAAAAGTCTTTTGTAGATGGTGTCATTTGTATGGTTAAAGATGACAAAATGGTAAAGGGGAGCAAATGCAGTCTTCTTCCATAGACATGTTAGCTTTTATTAGGCATGACATTATGAGTCATATAGATGTGATTTATATGAGTCTATGCAAACCGATTTCCATTTAAGCAGAATCCCAACACCATTTTTTTGTGATTTTAAGAATCTTGAAACTAATTACTGAGATTCTCTTTATGTGGAAAAGCTTATATTTCTTTTTCATCTATGTGATCAATTAGGGAATGTTATTATGTGGGTAAGTGTTTTAAGTTCTTGATATTGTGTTTTTTTGAGAAATAATAATAAGTCCATGGATCAGTCTGGTAAGTTGTTAGGTCATATGTTTTTAAGATCTTTAACTAGGTTTCACTTGTATATTGTGAAATTAAAAGCTCATTAATCAGGTGGGGGACAAGTTTCATGATTGGTGTACCTTCTATTACTTTAATATGTTAATGCATTATTATGTGTATTTACCTGGGTTTATTTCTTTCTCCATATGGTCCCAAAATCATTAAATCTGGTTCAACAACTTTGTAACTTATCATACTTAAACCTTGGGGGCCATCTCAACCGGTAAATAAAGGTCAAACATCTTTAGTTCGAGTTTTTAGAGAACCACTTCGGATTTTCTTGTCTGTTATCTTCAGGGATCCATAGGATTAGTTAAGTTATATGCAAGTCAACCCAAACATCCAAAATTACCGAATACAAATGTTTTCACACTTGATGTGTAATTCATAGCATGGTTGGTTATTGAAAAGACTGTACTAGCTCTTTCATTGTACAAATTTGGACAATTCTGTAATTTCTAATTATAACTACACAAAAGAACCAAATGCATTTGCCTAAAAAGGCGAACTTTTGAAATACCTAATGTTTTGCACGTTATTGTAAGAATGATGGTTTATTTACAACTGAAAATCAAGTCCGATCGTTTATGAAGTTATTCACCTTAATTAATACATAAGTGTATAAACATGGATACATGACTCATAACTTACCCTTGATGGATGCTTCTTAGGTCATTTTCTTTTTGAACATTTCATTTTTTGAGTCTGTATTGTGAAGACAATTATGAAGAGATTGTGGATTTTATCTATTTGATTTTCATATGGACGAATGAAATAAACCCTGGGTCTTATAATTGATAGTTCCCGTGTTTGTAATTTATTTTTCCTTGTTTTTATTACCTCAGTTTTGTGATTGATTGTTGTTGTTTATATGAGGTTGGTATTTGTTTTACTTTTACACTTGTTTTTAAACCGATTATGTGATTGTATACAAAAAAAATGATCTTCGCTCTCTTTTGGTGCATCAAATACCAAGACGACAACAAACCATATGTTGTGTGTTTGGTATGCTGGACAAAGCAATGCAAAAGCTTAATAGGTGGATCAAAATAGGGAGATGAGACATGTTGAGAAATTACTAAACTATCCATGTCAAATTGAAACCTTAAAACCTTTCACAATTAAGGTGCCGTTTACCCAAATGCTTACCCGGTAAGCGTTTACCAGTAGGAGTCAATACTATAATCTATTTTACTAAGTAAGATTGTAGTACATTACCAAACACTTACCCGGTAAGTGCTTACCGGTAAAATTTAACACTATTATTTACGTACCGGGTAAGATTTTAGTCCACCAAAACGACATCCTATGCAACAATTTACCCAGTAAATGCTTACCGTGGTAAGAGTCGTCGCCCTCACTTACCGAGTAAGATTCATGGTCCTTGTCTCGCACTTACCGGGTAAGATTTTTGGTCTTTACCATATTCATCCGGTACGGTAACATGACTTGGTAAGCACTTACCCGGATAAGTGTTTTGGTAAACGGTCCCTAACTYTCATTCTTCACTCTCGTCCGTCCAGTCTGACCACCAAATGCACCAAAACTCTTTCGAAGTGTATTATGTTATATAAAGATGTACTTTATGAAGTCTTGAATCTAAATGTTTCTTTTTAGCAGGATGGTTTTTCATAATTTTAGCATTTTAGATGTTCCCTCTAGCCTCCTGAAAGATGCACCAAACATAAGGGGTTTGGGAAAACTTTCATTACATGGTGACATGTGTATGGTTAAAGATGAGAAATGGTGAAGACTGAAGAGGGTGTAACCTGTAAGGGCATAATAGTCTTTTTCCATACCAACTTGCTGAAAATTTCTTTATTTTCATAGACATGTTATATTATGAGTTATAGATACATGGGAAAGTATGATTTGGAATCAAGCAGAATCATAACACCATTTTTGTGATCATTTAAACGGTAATGAACGAGGATGAAAAAAAAAACAGTAATTGATGGGAATAAAATAAAAAAAACTGTTTAGTTTTATATAATATAATAAGTTTAATCCCTTAGAAGCCCATATTTTAATTTCCGGTTAAACGTGGGGATAAATGTTTATACTCGTTTTAGTTACACTGCATCAAACACCCTCTAAATCTTGAAAAAAGAATGATAAAATTGGAATGATCTTGTCTTTAGCAGTATTGGGATTCTCCATCTGCAAAACTTGATATTGCTTTTACATCTCTATATCAGCTCGTGTTCTAAGTTCTTGAATATTGCGTTTTTAAGAAAATTAATACGTTGTTGGACCTGATGTGGCAAGTTATTATGTCATTCATATGCTTCTAAAATATTTAATAGGGTTTCTCTATTATGGTTGGATTTTTTTTGGTGAGAAGAAAAGTAATGGGGAGAAGTATAAGAAAAGATCTTCACCATTGGATCAATCCTAATTGGATGTCAACATTAATGAGATGCACTAGATCAATTATCTTTTAAAGCGCGATTCATGGGTGTACATTAGATTAAAAGTGATCAATGGTTTAGAATTATTCTTACATTTCTTATCATAACTTTCTTTCTCACAATCTTTTGCTTGAATTTAGATTGTACCTTCTAAATTCAATGCAGGTCCAACACAAAATTGTGGTGTCTAAATCTAAAAAATATGAATAATGAAGCCTCAGTATTGTTGGATTAAGATAAAACTCAATGCAGGTCCAACACAAAATTACCTTTTTAACACAAACAACGTTATCTATGAGTTGTTGCTTTTTTGCGTTCAAAATACGGTTATTTAGTGGCTAATAATGTCGGTAATTTGGGACCGTTATTTGTCTCATGATCTCGAACCGTGATAGCACCACTATAGCGACACAATTAATAGCACAAATTCAGAGTAAAGTACGTTTTTCGTCTTTATGTTTTGTTCAATATTGATGCATTCGTTTTTGGACGTTTGAAATGACAGTTTTCGTCATTTGAAGGCTGGAATAACTACATTAAAGAGGATCCGTTAAGTAATCAATATTTTAGTCTATTTATCTGATTCTATCCATTTATAGATTTTAGATAACATATATTCTACCATAACAAGGCATGTTTTACGACATCTTAAATTTTAATATCTATTCTTCTTAGCATGAAAGTTTTTAGGATTTCTGCGCTTTAGATGTTTCAATCGGTATTCAAAAGTAGTGGTAAAGTATTCATTATTACTATTTGTGATGCAACCCAATTAGAGATGGGTCAATTCTCCCAAGCAGTTAAGAAGAGAGAGAGCAATCTTGGAGCAATTTTCTGATATCTCATTAAAAAATGCAATGCTTTAAATACTAACAATGAATGGAAAATGCAGCTAAACTATCGGCTCATGGGACATGGAAAAGAACATGGGAAAACTACTGGTAGTGCTTCCTAATTATTAGCATGTGCATGCGACAATAAAAGAAAAGTGGTGAAGAGTTGGTAGCTTGTTTGAACCATTCTAGTCAAGGTACCGGTTGGGCTTTTTGACAAAGCGTTTGGGCCTCGAAGCCTGTTGGGCATCATGTGGTTGGGTTTGTGTAGCTGAGTGGCCCGTATCAATCTCCTCCCTCTCGACAGCGGACTCGTCCTCGTGGCCGACGAATGCTAGAAATCGGATGGTGATGTCATGTAAGTTTTCCCAGGTAGCGTCTGAGGGTTCTTGATTTTTCCACTGTATGAGGACCTCCGTGTTGACGCCGAAATTGCGTTGCTGAAGAATGCACTCTGGTTCGGGTTCGCTCGTTGGATAATCGAGTAGCCACTCGCTTGGGAATTCTGTGGAGACTGATTGACTGTGGCTTTCCTTGAGTAACGAGACATGAAAAACGGGGTGCACACGGGATGCGATAGGCAACTGTAAACGGTAGGCCACGGGCCCAATTTTCTCGAGAATGCGATAAGGGCCAAAATATCGTTTGGAKAGTTTTTGATTTGCTCTAGYTGCGACGGAAGTCTGGCGATAGTTGCGTAGGCGTAAGTAGACGAGGTCGCCGACCTGGAATTGCTTCTCCATTCTGTTTATGTTGGCCTGTTTAGTCATTCGCTGCCTAGTCTTGTCCAGCGCTATTTTCAGAGCAGTGATAATGCGTTGATGTTCCACAAGTGAGGCATCGATAGAAGCAGTCGGATTTGAGCCTGGGGTGTAATCATGGATTGTTGTTGCTTCTCGGCCATACATAGCTTTAAAAGGTGTCATATTGGTGGAGGAGTGATAGCTTGTATTGTACCAGAATTCTGCAAGGTAGAGGTAGCGATTCCATGAACGGGGCTCATCATGTACAAAGGCCCGTAGGTAGGATTCGAGGCATCGATTGACCACTTCGGATTGACCATCAGTTTGCGGGTGGTAAGCACCGGAGTGGCGGAGTTTAGTACCCAATTGTTTGAAGAGTTGGGTCCAAAAGTGGCTTAAAAACAGCGGGTCTCGGTCGGATACAATYGAGTTTGGTAATCCATGGAGACGGTATATGTCTCTGAGGAAGATAGATGCTAGCGTGTTTGCGGTGTAGTGTGTGGGTAAGGAGATAAAGTGGGCGAATTTGGAAAGGCGATCGACTATAACCCAAATGGCGGTTTTGCCATTCGAAGGTGGGAGGTGGGTAATAAAGTYCATTGTGATATCATGCCAAGGGTGTGATGGAATGGGGAGGGGCTGTAGCAATCCGTAGGGTTTGTGGGTAGGGTATTTAATGGCTTGGCAAATKGGGCACTGTTTGATGAAATCGATGACATCTTTTTTTAATGTAGGCCAAAAGAACGATGGTAAGAGTCTTYGGAAGGTTGCTTGTAYTCCGGCATGTCCTCCCAAGGTGGAGGTGTGAAATTCCWRCAAAATAAGAACACGAAGATGTGGTATGTTAGGAATAAAAAGACGGCCTTGGACATAGACCAAGCCGTTGTGATGTGTGTGTTGTGGTAGTGAGGGTGAGTTTGTCTCCAATTGCTCAATCAACTTCCTCCCGTCGGGATCGTTAAGGTAATATGTGCGGAGTTCATCGAGCCATGTGGCTGTGGGACTGGAAAAGGGCCATGAAGGTGGATTGATCCGGACGACTCAGGGCATCAACGACTTTATTCTCTTTCCTGGGTTTGTAATGTAATTCGAAATCGTAACCCAATAGTTTGGTTAACCATTTGTGTTGCTCGGGTGTTTGGATTGTCTGGGTAAGGAGGTGTTTCAAGCTGTGGTGGTCCGTATAAACCCGAMACTTGCGACCTAGAAGATAYTGTCRCCATTTCTTGATCGCCTCTGTAATTGCATACAATTCGCGTATGTATGTTGAACTGGCTTGCATCCTGTCACAAAGTTTCTTGCTRAAAAARGAGATAGGTTTGTCKTTTTGGGAGAGGACARYGCCTATGGCGACACCGGAGGCATCAGTGGTGAGATCGAATGGTTCCGAAAAGTTTGGGAGGGATAGGGTTATGAGTTGCGACATTGCTGCCTTGAGGKCTGAGAAGGCGGTGGCGGCTGACTCATTCCAGGTAAATGCCGATTTTTTTAGAATATCGGTTAAGGGAGATGCTATRTGGGCGTAWKTGGGGACAAATCTGCGGTAGTATCCCGTTAGGCCCAAGAAGGCTCGAAGCTGGGTGAAGGAGGAAGGGGTGGGCCAGGTCTTAATTGCCGAAAGCTTTTCTGGGTCAGCTTGGACTCCCGCGGCTGAGATAATATGGCCCAAGAAGGGGATGGAATTGGAGGCAAACATGCACTTGGATGCTTTGGCGTGATATTGATTGTCCATCAGGGTTTTGAAAACGTACCCGAGGTGTTCATAATGGTGGGATAGCGAGGCACTGTACACCAATATGTCATCAAAAAAAACGAGTACAAACTTGCGCAAGGCAGATCGAAACAGATCATTCATGGCCGACTGGAAGGTCGATGGTGCGTTGGTGAGGCTGAATGGCATTACGCAGAACTCATAATGACCATCGATGGTACGGAACGCCGTTTTGTGAATGTCAGCTGGGGCTACGCGAATCTGATGGTACCCTGCGCGGAGATCTATTTTGGAAAAGATGGTAGCGCCGTGTAGTTCATCAAGCAGTTCGTCCACGGTAGGAATCGGAAATCTGTCGCGAATTGTGGCGGCATTGAGGGCCCGGTAATCAACGCAGAACCGCCACGTGCCATCTTTTTTTTGAACGAGTAGGAYTGGTGAGGAGTAGGGGCTTTGGCTAGGTTGGATGACGCCATCGGCGAGCATTTCGGTGATGAGGGAGGTCATGATTTCTTTTTGGTAGTGTGGGTAACGGTACGGTTTGACATTGATTGGTTTAGTGTTGGGTATGAGGGGGGTACCGGTTGGGCTTTTTGACAAAGCGTTTGGGCCTCGAAGCCTGTTGGGCATCATGTGGTTGGGTTTGTGTAGCTGAGTGGCCCAATTGGGTTTTGTGAATTTCGATGGGGGTGGATGGAAAAAAAGAATTGCACTCTAAAAAGTGGCCACTGCCAACCATCACAGGAAAAGGGGTAATATTGGTGGGTTGCATGGGTAGTAAGGAAGCAATACGTGGTTGGATTATATTATGTGTGCTTCCACAATCTATAAGGATGGTGACGGGTTGATTATGGATGTAACCAGTGACGCGGACCGATCTTGGTGACTGTAATCCAAAATATGCAGCATCCGAGAGTGAAAGAAAGTGTGGGGGGTGGGGATTGGTTTGGTCAACTTGCGGAGTGGTATTTGGTTTGGGGTCTTCGATAGTAAAAAAACCGGAATCGGGTAAGTGGGCGCTCTCAAGATCATTGTCATTATCGGCTATGAGTAGGAATTGAGGTGGGCTACAAAKGTGTCCGGGTCGATACTTTTCTGGGCATCGAAAACAGAGCCCTTCGGCTCGTCTTTTTTGCAGTGCCTCGGGGGAGAGACGGGTATARGGTAGAGGGGGATGTGGTTTTGGGGCAGGCAACAATCCTGCTGTCGTGGTGTTGGTTGTAGGAGTAATGGTAGGGATGTTTGGTTTGGTGGGTTGGGTAGTGGGTTGAAGGAGAAGGCGTGAGGMGGGATTGTAACGGGGCCGGTGGATGGTGAGTTTGTCTTCGATTAATTTCGCAAGACCGTACGTTTGGTGTAAGGTAGTAGGATTGTGGAGGGCGAGTTCGGATTGTAGCTCGGGTTTTAAGCCAGAGATGAAACAATTGCGAAGTGCTTCGGTAGATAAGCYGGTGACACAGTTGCTTATCTTCTCGAAGTCGGTTTGGTAAGAGGAAACGGTGGTGGTTTGGCGGAGTTTGAATAATGTAGCTTGGTGGTTTTCATAGGTGGAGGGACCGAATCGGGTTTCGAGAGCACGGGTGAAGTCCGGCCAAGATCCGAGGAGATTGTTATTTGAGAGATGTTTGTACCAACTTAGGGCATCACCGGTGAAGTAGAAGACGGCTATGGCSATGCGTTGAGCGGGTGGAATAGAGTAATAGGTAAAGTAGTTTTCCGCTTGGAAAACCCAATCTAGGGGGTTGGAACCATCGAATGTAGGAAGTAGGATTTTGGGTGGCGAGGGTTATCATTGTGGGGTGGTGGTGTTGGCGGTGGGGGTGGGTTGGGGGTTGTGGGTTCCGATTTTCTGGTTTGGTGAGGAAGGTAGTGAGAGTGGTGATGGCGTCGGTTYGCTCGGTCATTTTGGCGGATTGGGCGGTGATTTGGCTGATGAGGGTGGAGGTTAATTGGATGAGTGTTTGGATGTCGGATGGGGGATCGTCGGAAGTGGAATCCTTTCGCGGAGGCATGGTAACGATGATGAAAGCACCAAATGATGCAACCCAATTAGAGATGGGTCAATTCTCCCAAGCAGTTAAGAAGAGAAAGAGCAATCTTGGAGCAATTTTCTGATATCTCATTAAAAAAATGCAATGCTTTAAATACTAACAATGAATGGAAAATGCAGCTAAACTATCGGCTCATGGGACATGGAAAAGAACATGGGAAAACTACTGGTAGTGCTTCCTAATTATTAGCATGTGCATGCGACAATAAAAGAAAAGTGGTGAAGAGTTGGTAGCTTGTTTGAACCATTCTAGTCAAGGTACCGGTTGGGCTTTTTGACAAAGCGTTTGGGCCTCGAAGCCTGTTGGRCATCATGTGGTTGGGTTTGTGTAGCTGAGTGTCCCGTATCAATTTGTGTCATTCCCTTTTTAATCAGAAGCGGACACATTTTTCTTATGTTATATCGTTGGATTAGAGATGACATCTTTTTTGGCTTTTAATGTTTTATTAGAGATGTTATTCCTTTTAAACTTGGAGGCCGTTTAGTAGACACTTACCTTGGTAAACGCCTATCTGATCAATTACTTTATTGGGTGAACATAACAAGGACTGGTAATTTTACATAGTCAATCAGGGTGATAAATCTTACCTGGTAAATGTTTATCAGATGATAAATGCTTATTATCAATCTATTTCGATGGCAAGAAATATTATCACATAAAATAATAATAGTGACTCTTGTTGGTAACCGTTTGATAAGCGATCTATTAGGCCCAGGCTTTTTTGACGGGTTTCGGCCCGTCTTTGAACCGAGGCTTTTCTTTATTCAATCCCTAGGTATGTATGAGTATGACCTTTTGTCCACGAACATAAAGCCTGCAAGTGAACCAAATAAAATACATTGGGCTTGGGCCCAACCATAACAAGGCTTTGGCGTTGTATGCATGGCAATATGGCATTACGGGCACGCTTTATTTGGGTTTAAAATAACTAGAGTATGATCGATTTTAATAGTCCTGTTAAGAGGTAACTTTTGAATCTTTAAGAGGTGAATCTTGTTTGATAAAAAAAATCTATCTCTTAATGGTTTGTTAAAACTCTCTAAATAATTTTGTATCATGAGGCTTCCTTAACCATTCAGCGCCCTATTTTCATTGTAAATAATTACTAAACAATTATATTTCATTTTGCACTATATCATGAGAGTCTTTTAATCATTCTGCACCTAACTATATAAGCTTGACATGATTTTTGTCTCTTCCCTGAATTGTAAAGAGCGACCACCCGCTTCTCAGGTAGCCTGGAGTCACCGTATTTGAACCTCCGTGGCCACGAGAAAAATTTTATTTCCTCTCGGATTCGAAGCTGGGACCTCTTGACACTTTTGACATTTTGAGCTCAAGCTTAAACTAATTGAGCACCATCCTTATGATTCTATTAATGGTTTTAGAAATATAATAATTTAACTATGACTTTTCACTATCACATTAATTAATTTTGATCTCTTATCGAGTAATTTGATCTCAAACTCAAATCGGTTGAGTCATAATTGATCAAGTTTAGATACAAAAAACGAGATTGAATCATATAAATTAAAATTCTTATTCAACCTTATGAACTCTATTTATATGTTAGTAAATATTGAACTGAAAAACCATAATGGTGGTGTCTGATTAGTTTGAGCTTGGCTCCAAAGGTCAAAAGTACCAGGAGGTACCAGATTCAAATCCAATGAGGAATAAAAATCCCTTTGTGGCCACAAAGGTTCAAATGCGGTAACTCCGGGCTATCTGCAAAGCAAGTGGTTGCCCTGAGATTAGTCGGCTCGCATAGCGGATTGGATATCCAAGTTAATAAAAAAAAATCTTGAACCAAACTTAAATATAATTTGTATTCAATATAATTATCAGTTATATTTATTAAAAATAATATTTACATTGATGAATATTTCGTATTAAACCTATGATTCCTAAATATTTGGGTCACAACGTATTGGTTAAGGTTCGTAGAGATGTAATGGAAGTGCCATAAGATGGAACAAACTTATTTTACCAATATAATGTCAAAACAAAAAGTAATAATCTTTTATAACATCAAATACATCCTTATTGTTACATTTTATTCACTCTTTAAATTTTATTTATTGTATTTTATACTATTTAAAATTTCATTTTACCATTCTCAAAATTATAATAAACTTCTTATTTTGATATCATTTAATCATCTTTATAAATTATAATAATATATTTTATTATAAAAAAAYATTTAATTTATTACAATTTAATAAATTATATAAGTCAATAAAAATATATAAACAACTCATTATAGATAAAATCGAACATTTTATTTATCATGTCATATTATGTCCAGTTTTTATCCTATCAAATGCCAGAAGAAGTTTGTTTATCTTTTAGTAGTTCAATTAAAAAACAATATTTAAATCGTGAAAAAGTGAATCTTGTTTGACAAAAAAATGTTTGTCTTTTAATGGTTCTAAACTCTTCTTAATAATTTTGTATAATGTACATTCTTTAACCATTCAGCGCCCTAATCTTAACGTAGATAATTACCAAACAATTATATTTCATTTCACCCCTCTTAAATCATTTCCCACCCAATCCTTTAATAAATGTCAAACAACAGTGGATCCAAACGTACACTTAGGTTTGAAAAGTCAATTCCTACCATTTTGATACCATCAAACGTTACAGTTCCGTAATGAATAAGATAATCATATGAATCTCCACAAAATCAACCCCATATTCTTCTTCCTCCCCCTTTGTCCAGCAGTTATAAGGGTCTGATTCGAGTTTCAAAAAGGAAAGAGAAGAACACTCCCAATCTTTCTTTAAATTCGTCCCCTTTCCTTGCAATCTCATCATCATTCCCAGATCTTACTTCACCCAAACACGAAACCCCTTTTGCCAATCTTTCAAAATTAGGTTTTTGAGATCCTTTCTCTGATTTTGTTTCTCTTCTTATTGCATTCACAACAAGTTACACTACATCTGTTTTATTCGATTGCCCATTTGGGGGAAACACCTTCGAGATTTACATATACTTCTTTAGAACGGATGGCATTTGCAAGATAACACGCTCATTTTGGTTCAGATCAATGTCGAAGGCTTTGTGGTGGATCGCTTCCCTTTTTATTTTCTTATGCGTATCCCCCTCCCCTTTTGGGGTATTTGCGATTGATGATTTCAATCAAGCGTAAGTAGTCTCCAGTCTATTGTTCTAATTTTTGATTTTGAGAATCCAATAGTGGATGTCTATAGTGTAATATTGAGATTTGGGTCAATGCGTATTTACGGATTATTACAACTCCCTCGAGTTAGATTTACTTTGATTTTGGATCTCCAATGGGTGAATTTATGCTTCGAATCTTATGGATTTTAAGTTTTCTTTGACCAAATTGCTAATAGTATTCAAAATGGTTAACATCAAGCTCTGTAAATCGATAATGGTTTGTGTTCAATTAGCAAAATACCCCACATCTAGTTTGCATTTGCTATGCAATGCCTGGATTTTATGGGCTTTGGATGTTCTGAAATATAGAAGTCCCTAGTCTTTTATGCAAGCTGCCCGTTGAGTAACAAATAGCTCTATGAGTTGCATTGTTTGTAGGGGTGCACGAAAAGCTGACCAACCCAACCCGAAATAACCCAGCCTGAAGCCGCCCGATGGCTAGTTGAGTTGTAAAATCTTTAAACTGTGGGTGTTGGGTTGGAATCAGGGGATGAAAACCGATACCCATCTTATGTATTATCCGCCTCTGCAATCTTTTGACCATTCCCACTTCCTTCTAGGTATTGAAGTTGTAATTTCAGCTATTGATGAAAGGGTTGATTGCTAGATAGTGAGGATCCAGTTGAATGTGAATGTGTGCTATGAAAGCAATGTGTCATATAGAATCATGAAAGTATGTTGATAAATGTCATATGCTATCGGTATAAGTGGAGTCATTACTTAGATGTGTTCCAAGAATTGATCTCGGATGTTACTGTCCGACCAACCCAACCCGTACGGGTTGGGTTGGATGATTAAATCTTTTTAACGGGTTTAGATTTTTCAAACTGTACCAGTTGGGTTGGATTGTTCAAACGCTTTCAAACTGGCCAACACTTGAGCTAGCTTTTCAAAAAGCTAGCTTATGACTAAGCAAACAGGGTTTTATCATTAAGCTCAAAAAATAAGCTAGCTTATGGTTGCCAACATGGCTTTAGTGGGATTTGTAGATTTACTTCACCCTCTAAAATGTATCAAGAACAATGATGGTTCGCGGAATGAAGTTTGCAGTTTTAAATTGTGGTATATACGAGTGACAACATTTTACCTAGGGTGCATAAGAAGTTGCATCCTCGTTAAGTGTTTTCTTGGAACTTTCTAGATTGTAGCTTTGCAATGACCGTTCTTATTGTCCTGCAGGTTTCCTATCATAGAACCTGATCCAGGTCATACAAAACTTCGTATTTCCAGGGAAGGACTGGAGGCTATTTCGAGAATAACAAATCCTATAGCAGCCGTTGCTGTAAGCTTGATATCCATAGCCAATGATATTTTCAACTTTTTATCTTTGTAGTCTAGGGCCCAACATTCTATTTAAAGTCTTTTGAATAGCAAACGCTACCGGCTTTCATTTTGTAAAACTGCACCAAATGGGGATTCTTCATGTATTTATTTTAATTTTTCCTGCATATTTTGAATGATTTATGTGGCTATCTTATTAGGTGATTGGCCCATATCGATCTGGAAAATCTTTCTTACTTAATCAGCTTCTCTCACTTTCTTGTTATGAAGGTATGATCCCGTTTAGAAGTTTATGCTGGTACTGCACTTGTACCGCATGTAATTTGATTTTATTTGATGTAATTTTATGCTCTGAAGTTTGATACTTTGCAGGTTTTGGTGTCGGCCACATGCGTGACACTAAAACGAAAGGTATCCACCAGAATATTTCCTTAAGTTCTTGGAATTGTTTTATTGTTCTCCCTTGGTATAAATGTCCAGAATAAAAAAAGCCCTAAGTTTTAGAAATTTGTAATTGTTACACTTTATAATGAAATAAATGACAATTTTACCCTTAATAGTAGATGGATCAATGAATTTCTTCATCCCATAATTAGGGGTAGAATTGGAAAGTAGACACTTGTTTTGGGACTAACTAAGGGGATGTTTGGTTGGTTTTCATTTAAGTCCTGTATGGATAAAGCTGTCTGTGTGGATTAATCTATCTCCATAGATTGGGAAAGTTTTTGTTTGGAGAGTTTTTTCATAGATGGAAAGAGCATGTTTTTTAATTGGGAGGAGCAGTTATGGTAAAATCTTGGCTTTCTGCATAAAGCTCCCCCTAGAAGCTTACTGAATAAGCCACTTTCTATATCATTAAGCCACTGCTAAACAGTCATCCATAGCTGCCTGAATAAGTTGTGAGTCTCATGAAGCTCATTAAGCTGCTAACAAACATGCCCTAAATTAGAAATGTGGATACTTATTTTTGGATTTAGGGAGTAGTATATAATAATATGGACATTTATTCTGAATTAATGATCTACAAACAATATACACCAATTATATTTATGTTTTTTTTAATCTTTGCTTACTTATCTTTTGAAAGTAGATGGCACTATAACTTTGGTTACGTTAATAATGTTATTATAATTCATTTATCGGTTAAATTACTATTTTAAGCAATCACATATACCGTCTTTTGCTTTAACTTTAGTTGTTATCTTCTATAATTGTCTGAAGTCTAAAGCTTGTGTAAGTATAGACCAATAACTATACGAGTATATATTTGTATCACTTAATGTATCGTCTGTGGTTTTTAGGAATATGGGTATGGGGAACGCCGGTTGAAATGGACATCAATGGAGTGAAAACCTCCGTCTTTTATCTAGACACAGAGGGATTTGAAAGTATCGGGAAGTCAAATGTCTACGATGACAGGTGTTCTACGGGTCTTAGCATCATTTTGTCTTTTTCTCATCATTTGTAATCATGGATCCTCTTTTCTAATCCAAATTTTTACAGGATATTTGCTCTCGCAACGGTTTTGAGTTCCGTGCTCATCTACAATTTGCCTGAGACGGTTAGTTTTCAGTCTCTAGAGGGTCGGTCTGAGATTAGGAACAGTATTCTTACTTGGACAGATTGTGGAAATGCAAATGTGAAGTTTCTTTATTGCATTCTTCATTTTTGTCCAAATTCTTTCTTTCGTTCATTTTCACAAGAACGATGGTTTCACCTAGTGAAAATCCAGTAAGATTTTATTGCTTATTTATATCCAACATTTTTTGAAATTTAAAACTACCTACTTTTCTCTCTTTCATGCACTTTTCATAAGCCGGGGGTCTTCTCGGAAAAACCGCTCTACTATTTAAGGTAGAGGCCAAGTCTAGGTACATTTTACCCCCCCCCCCCCAAATCAAAAGTCCCGGGGGAAGTTCTGTTAGGAACTCAAAACTGATTGATGAATATGGGCGTCTAATTCATCATGAATCACACATTCATGATGAATATGGACGTGTTATTCATCTTGAATCACACATTCATGATGAAATTGACGTGTTATTCATCATGAATCACACATTCATGATGAATATGTTACAACATTCACCATAGTCACTCTTTTTGAATATAGATGAGCGGCAGTGAAGGTTTTACCTTGGTGCATGCCTCAGTTCTGCTTAAATTACGCGTTTGCTGGTGATTTAATTTTCATCTTTTCAGATACGCGAAGCTGATATATCCCGATTGTCATTTGCTGTTGAGCTTGCTGAAGAGTTCTATGGAAGGTTAGTTTTGATTTGAAGTGGTCACTATGTTTCTTTAATGATTATATTATTGTCGAAATTAGCTTTCTAGCCCCTATAACATGGCCAAAACTGACTTCTTTTTTTCCTTTCATTTTTTGGTGTCTTCTTGTCAAATGAACAGAGTAAAGGTAACCTTCAAACGACTTCGATATTTCTTCAAGCGTATATCCTTTCTTTCTTTAAAGACAGTAAGGAGCTTGTGGTGAGGTCAAGTTTTGCTTTGCGTGTGATGGGTTAGACCTGAATATACTTGCAGGGGCAGGATGTGGCTTTTGAACCCGCGAAACTACTGTGGCTTATACAACGTGACTTTTTACGTAAGTTAAAAGAAAATTGTTATTTTATGCAACTCTGTATATAATATTTTTATATGGAAAAACTCACACACTCCTCATGTTGGTGAGGCTTGAACCCTTGACCTCAAAGAAGGTTGGGATCTACCGGGTAACCTGGATGCCGTTGGGCCATTGTAGCTCCATTTTTTGTAATTCTTGTATGGAATGGTGAATTTTTAAATTGATGGACTTGTAGACCGTACAATGTGGCGTTATAACTTCATTCTTTGACGTTGCTTTGGCTTGTTACAGAGGGGAAGTCTGTAAAAGAAATGGTAGATGAAGCTCTACGGCATGTTCCTAACTCTGATGGTTAGTTTTTTTCCGTGTATGTTACTCGATTTATGGGCTATTTATCTGATTACTTTAACCCCACCTCTGGATGGGATATAATGGGCTCTTTTGGTTTGGTTTTATTTATCTGATTACTACCCCATCTGTCCCAAAATAAATGCTACGTTATTATTAGTCAAATATCTAAAATACCCTCCACAACTACAAAACAGAGTACTCTTTCAGTTTTCGTCACCAGAATCAATGTTTTTATTCAGGCATTTGTTAACCGGTTAAGGACCGGTCTTAGGTTCAAGTTTTAGGACCAAAATGGGCTTTTGCCTATAACAGCTCCTTGGGCTGGGCCTTCTTTAACCTGTCCTCGGTCCTTACTGGTCCAAAGTCAGTTAACTGGTCCTCTGCGCATCTCTAGTTATTGATATTGTAAAATGGTTACTAATGGGCAAAAAAGAATATAAATTGGAACTTCTGTAAAGGTGGAATATTGCATTTACTATAGGAATTCCAGAAAGAAAATTATTGCATTCTTTTTGTGACGGAACTTATCCAACAAATGCCTGAGTAAGTGTGTTGTTTTTTCAGGTGACAAAAATATCGATCAGGTACCAACTCTTCAGATATCTATCTGTGAGACATGAATTATATAATTTACCTACTCTTGGAAACAACCGCTTTACCCTTTAGGGGTAGAGATCAGGGCTGCAAACATCGCACCCTCCCATACCCTGCTTTCGAGCAGGATATAGCAGGTTTGTTTGGGTTTGGTTTAACGTCTAATTTTTTGTGTGTAAAATAGGTCAATCAGATTCGAGACTCCCTAGCTATTATGGGAGACAATAGCACCGCTTTCAGCTTACCACAAGTAAGGTCTTTACATACAATTACTTCATAAAGAATCCTGTTCTTTTCTATCTTGCTAATAGTTCCTATTCTGCATTTTCGAGCAGCCACACCTCCAAAGAACGAAGCTCTGTGACTTGAAAGATGGGGAGCTTGACCAGAGTTACGTCAAAAAGAGAGAACAATTGAAAGAAGTTGTCAAATCTGTTATCCGTCCAAAGATTGTACAGGGCAAATCGCTTAATGGGAAGGAGTTTGTATCTTTTCTTGAAAAGGTTCCTGTCAATAACCCTTTGTTTATACTAATAAGCTAGTTGTTGGCTGACAAGCTAATCATGTTTGGTGAAACTAGCTGATAAATTGGATGACAAAGTAAAATGACCTAAAAGGACATGTTGAAAAAATAAATGAAAAATACTAGGGGAATAATTGAGAAAAATGAAAAATCCGTCCCTGGAGCTTATTGAAACACTACTTGTAGCTTATGGCTAGCCAAACGAATCTTTTTTTCCCTTTCTAATAAGCTCAAAAAATAAGCTAGCTTATGGTTGCAAATATGACCTAATTCGATCAGATAGCAAATTTTCAGATATCCATTTACGACCCTTTTTTTATTTATCATACGATTGTTAAATAACTTGAGAAAATTGTTCGATTTTAGATTTTGGAAGCTTTGAACAAAGGGGAGATTCCATCAACAGGCTCTCTCGTGGAGGTATTCAACAAGAAAATTCTCGAGCGATGTCTGAAGTTATATGAGGATAGTATGAGCAAAGTGCGTTTACCTATCTCCGAGCAATCCCTTCAATCCATCCATGAAGCTTCAAGATTAGAAGCGTTTAAAGTTTTTGAAGAACAACATTTTGGCCGTCACCATGCAAAGAAATCTGTTGAAGCACTCAATGAAGACATTGAAAAGGTAAGAATTYGAGCATTTGCGTGCGCCTGTAAACTATACTAGGATTCTTGTTATGTTTTGTGCGTTTTAACAGTAGGGGAAGGTTTAAATGAGAATTGTGAGAACCTGTATATTCATTGCATTTCCATTAATGCATATGCTCACTGAAATTCAAATAGTGCATATTCATTAATGAATATGCACTATTTGAATTTCAGTGAGCATATGCATTAATGGAAATGCACTATTTGAATTTCAGTGAGTATAAGCACCAATGCATGTATACTTGCGTAGAGGGAAGTTCTATTAGGAACCCAAAATCGATTAGGAACCCGGGAAGTGTCTACAACCTGCCACGTGTCCCTCTYCAGGATGAATATTCATCATAATACATTCATGATGAATATGGAAGTGTTATTCTAATATTCCTGATGAATACGCCAAATGTCGTGCTGTGGGCGGTTCTTGGGTTCCTAATCAGTTTTAGGTTCCACAAATATTTATGGTTCTCAAATAAACTTTTGCCTTCAGAGGTATTCTTACATCTATATATCGCTCACACATGCTAGAGGTCTTCACGGAAACAACCACTCACCACTCTACCCTTTGGGGTAGAGATCATGTTTGCGTGCATCCCACCCCATAGACCCTATTTTCGAGTGGGATATACTGGTTTCATTTGGTTTACAGTATCAACCTCTATATTCTAATATATTTATAAGTTCTTTGGCAGATGTTTAAGAATTTCGTTATGGCAAACCAATATCAATCCTCAACATTGTGTGAGGCACTCTATACAACATGCGAGGACAAAATGGACCAACTTCAAGTCCTTAGATTGCCGTCCATGGCCAAATTCAACGCAGGGTTCCTCCATTGCAACCAAAGTTTCGAAAAAGAGTGTGTCGGGCCTTCTAAAACAATATACGAGCAACGGATGGTGAAGGTTGGCTTATCTTTTCATGTTACTATCATTATATCTGAAGACAAATGGTTAACGGAATTATGGGCAAACCTTTATTTACCTCAAATTTCGTTCTTTCTCACACCTTTTTTGAAAACCGGGGGTCTTTCACTGAAACAGCTGCTCTGCCATTTGGGTAGGGACATGGTCTGCATACATCCTGGACCCCACTTATGGGTGGGATATATTGGCCTAAAATTTAAAATGGCAACCACATATCGATGAACATTTTTGTGTACATTTTCGAAATGTGACCAAGCCTTTATTTATCATTAGGACTTCCCACGTCTTTTTTCTTTTTCGCACACTTTTGCAGACCAGGGGTCTTCACTAGAACAGCTGCTCCCTTTACGGTCCAAGCTGCGGACCCAGGATTTTTTGTTGAGCGGGTGCACCTTTAGGGTGCGTTTGGTACACTGGACAGGACATAACAGAACATAATAGGGATCCTGTTCCACATTTGGCAGGACTTTTATGTGGAACATACATGAATAGAGTGGAACAAAGTGAAACATGCCTGTTCCACCCCTACCTGGAAGAGGATGGAACAAGGTGGAATAGACTTATATTTTACCAATAACCTCAAAATAAAACTTAATTCCCGTCTAAAACGTCAAATAGGTCTCATTTTTACATTTTATTCATTCCTTAACTTTTATTTATTGTATTTGATGCTTTTTAAACTTTCATTTTACCGTCCTCAAAATATTATTTTTTATATGGTTTCTATATTCTTATTAATTTATGTAATTTATTATATATTAATAATAAAAGTAGATTAGGGATAATATAAAATTGAAAACTACATAATTTTTTATTTTTGGTTTCATTTTAGTTGTTCCTATGAAAACTTTATGATGATATATTTTGTTATAAAAACAATTATTTTATTATAATTTAATAAATTTAATAAATTATACAAAAAATAGAAACAACTCATTACGAGTAAATTGGTCATTTTACTTGTTCTGTTATGTCTAGTTCTGTTTGACCATACGCATAACAGCTGTTCTGTCCTGTCCTGTTATGTGTTGTTTTGTTCTGTCTGGACACCAAACGCACCTTTAAGGTGGATCAAAGGCCCACAAAGTTGTGTTACGTTTTTTTAGCCTAATTTCACCTTTTTGAGGGATTGTTCAAGTTTTTTGGTTGATTCGCTAGGATTTTTTAAGGTTTTTGGTTGATTTAGAGGGGATTTTTTTATTTCTTTGGGTTGATTTCGAGATATTTTTTCATGTTCTTGGTTGATATTAAGAGAGTTTTTCGGTTTTTTGGTTGATTTCGAGGGAACTTTTTCAGTTCGGTTTTTTGGTTGATGTCCCTTGTATTCTCTAATATCCCGGAGCACCATTCAAAGTTTAGCAGATGCATCTTTCATACACCAAAAAAATTCTCTACTTGCGAAAATCTGTTTGAGAGGGTGCATGGGACCCTGGGGCCTTCATAGGTCCCCCTTATGTCAAGGACAGGTCTGCATAAATAGGTGGGATATACTGGGCTTGTTTTGTTTGGTTTTTTTCCAAAACTCGAAAGGGCAATCATGAACTGAAACATTTTGTGTACGTGCAGATGATGGGAAAGTCAAAATCTTTATTCATCAAGGAATATAATCACAGACTGTTTAATTGGTTAGTGGCTTTCTCGCTTGTAATGGTGATTGTTGGTCGATTTATCATAAAATTCATCTTGATCGAGATTGGGGCGTGGATACTCTTTATCTTCTTGGAGACATACACACGGATGTTCTGGTCACCGGAGTCTCTTTATTACAACCCCATTTGGCATTGCATAGTAGCGACTTGGGAAACGCTCGTTTACAGCCCGATTCTTGATTTAGACAGGTAAATCTAGAGCTTATCTATTGAACATGCTATGTTTATCCAATATTTGACTTTTTATGACATGAAAATTCTTATGAATTCCTGGAAATTTGAAGTAAAATCTGATAATGAGATCGAAGTTAGTTAGGAAATCAAGAAATGATCATCACCGCTGGATTTGATTAGCAACAGTCACTCCCTATGGCTGGTGAAAATTGTTACCTTCGGACTGATAGTTTATAAGAAAGTTGTATCTATAAAATATTTAAATTACCCTCCAATAACAAAAGACAAAATAAAAGACCCATGTGGGCTCGAATACATACGAGAATCTTGTGATCAATCTCCGTCTTTCGTTTAGCTTTTATGGAATGTCATTTGACTATTAGTTATATATGTAAAATACCCAAAGAATCTTGTCGGCCCAAACAGAAACCAAACGGACCCAATAAAGCCCACATAAGGTAGGATCTCGGGGTAGGATTTACACAAACATCGCCTTTACCTCAAGGGGTAGAGAAACTGTTTTTGTGAAGAATCTTTTCGAACCAAAACCAAAACCAATCCAAACCAAACGAACCTAGGAAAACCCACATAGAGGGTAGATCAGGGTAAGGATATACGCAAATATTGCCTTTTACCCCAGGGGTAGACAGATTGTTGCTGTGAAGAATCTCTTCGAACCCAAATCAAACGGACCCAATAAAACCCACACAGAGGGTWGGCTCGGTGGGTAGGATGTATGCATATATTGCCTTTTACCTAAGGGGTAGAGAGACCATTTTTGTTAAGATCCCTTGCCTTGTAAAGGAAAAATTAAAAGATTGCTGCTTTAACAACGACAAATAAAGTACGTACCTTGTTCCTGTAGTATGTGGAAATTTTCTTGATCTTGAATCTTTGATATTTTACTTAAAAAATTCAAGATTTTTAAGCGGTTGTTGGTTGACACAGATGGGCGATACAAATTGGGTTATTAGCGTTGATATTGTTGCTATACTGGCGATGCTACGGAAGGAGGAAACATGGGTCGTATTCTTTGTTACCGTTGTACAACAATGGTGGTTCCAAAGTTCGGCATAGATCAGAATAGAAGACCATGGCAGCAGCAGCAGCATCATCATCATCAACAACCTTTTTTACTCATTATTTTTTGGAAAACAAAATGCAGGAAGGAGGGTGGGGATGGTTGAGGTTGATATACAAGTTTTCTTTAAATGATATAAATTCATAGAAAATGTAGAAGAATGGAATGTATGTAACTTTAGCAATTCAAATTATATGTATGATTGTGTAAAGGCATTCCATACTTCATGGAGTACAAAAAAAGGTTAGATTACTGACAATCCCGACCTACCCCACAAGAAACCCGCTTCTTAGGAGGCATTTCAGAGCGAACTTAGTACCTGAGGTTAGTAGAGGGGTTTAAGCTTGTCTCCTGCAGAATTTATACCTGTTTTGTATTTGAGTAAAGTCGTTCTGTACATTTACCAACCGAGCTATATATGTTCTCTTGAAAGCACTTGCTTTTATTGTTGACCATGGAAGCCGGCTAGATTATTAATACCATGGTGTATTGTATACTTCACCAGAAAATCCATTTCCATTTTTGGGTTTGTTTTTATTATGGTTTTTTAAGTATATTTTTCCTTATTTGTCCCATATGGACTTGTTTTTTTTTCCTCATAGAAACAATTGTTTTATTTTTTGATAGTAGAGGTTCAAACCGAACTCTGATATAAAGGGTTTGTTTGGTTTGATTAAAATATATGTAGTTAGGTATAGGCAAGTTGGTAGGAAGTCCGCGGCTAGCTCAGGATCAAGACCCATTTGGACCGGTTACTAAAAACCCGATTTTGTGTTCTCAAAGCCTGATTTGTGGTGTTTTAGTGATTACACGAAGTATTTTTAAAGTAAGTTAACGTGAAAGAAGGTTAGAAGCGAGAATGTTCAACTAGATGATAAAGTAACACTTGGACAAGAAGGATTCTCCTCATAGATCACTGGTTCATGTGGCCTTGGCTGTTCTCCAGAGCCTCTAGGATTGGTCGAAGGTGTGTGCAAACTGGATCGGATACCACGGTTAACAAAAACAAATGGAAGGCAATGCAGGTGTTTTAATTTAATAGAAACGCATTTAAAAGTTGTAATAACAAGAAATCTCATTGTTGACTAGGGTAGTAGTATTGATTCAAACCCCCCTATTTCAACAATGTTACTAGTTTCGGACTTCCGGTTTCTAAAATTAAAATGCTGATCAACTCTGCTAAAAAACAACCACACAAAATTCATTCGGATTTGAGTAATCAGAGCAACGCGGCTTTGAGGGATTTTGTAAATTCCGCTAGTTCTTTAAGCCCTTCCTCCGGGGACTTGGCCTCACCTAATATTTTCACAATAGCACTACCAACGATCACACCATCCGCTCCCCATCCAACCACCTACAACCGCCACAAGATTACACCAAACAAGTCACGTGGCCGCCAAAGAACAATGGTACAAGACTTTCGTGTTCACTTGTTTGTGTTACTTGTTACTTCTTCCGTCTCAAAATAAATGTCCACAATGAAAAAGATACATAATTTTAGAAATGTGTAATTATTACACTTTTTAATTTACTGAATGTCAATTTTACCCTCTTAATAACAGAGGGAGAAATGAATTTTTCAATCTCATAATTAAGGGTGGAATCGGAAAGTATGCACTTAATTTAGAAATGTGGACACTTATTTGAAATCGGAAAGTATGCACTTAATAGAGCCTGGCTACTTGTGATCTTTATTACGAATTGATGATATTGGTTTAACCCAAAACAATACCCCTACTTTGTCACGGTTAAAGGGTATTTAAGACATTTGATTGATAGTCAAACGTTTCTATCAAACTTGTAGCCAGGCAAATTGTGGGTAAACTGTATGAAAACGCAACGTACTTTGATCTAATTTATATTTTGGGTAATGCATTTTCAAAACCTTGATTTTGGTACCTCAGATGTGACCTCTCGACATTTAGGTACCTAGTTTACATATGTGCATGGAAATCCAACATCTGAGGGTACCAAAATGAAGGTTCTGAAAGCATGCAACACAGAATAGAAATCAGACCAAAGTTCGTTGCATTTGCCCTTTTCAGTCAGTCAATAATTAATCGCTGCATACCTGTTTCACATGCTCGGGTTTTGAAATGCCAAAACCAACGGCCACAGGCTTGTTTGATACCTGTAAAGTGAACACGGCAAGATGACGAGTCAATATTTTCATTTTCATCTTATTAATGAATCTGAAGCAGTTAAGGGATTAAAAAACAAACCGCTTTGATTTCCTGCAGGAGCGATTGAACCTTTTCGCTCACGGAACCACGAGCTCCCGTTACTCCAATAGAACTCACCTATTAATAAGGTTTATCCGGTAAATAATGAGAGAAAGAAAAAACCAAACCAACCTGATCCAATAAATCTCATTCGAAGGTAGGGTCTGTGGAGGATTAGATGTAGGCAGACCTGATATCTACCTCAAAGAGTAGAACAACTATTTCTGCCAACAAATAATGAGATGAAGTTGCCAAAAGAGGCTCTTTATCATACTTCTTTTTCCTGATTTTTCAAAATTTTGAAGCAGCATGACTACATACCTCGCTCTACCAGAGTTAAGTTGCAACATTTCTTTTTCTAGTAAATTCTTAGTCTTAAATTACTTGCTTGCTCCATTATCGTCGATACAGAGAAAAGATGATACTCCCTCCGTCCCAAAATAAATGTCCACAATGAAAAACGCATGCAGTTTTTGAAATGTGTAACTATTACACCTTTGAATTAACTAATAGACAATTTTACCCTTAACAATAGAGGGAGTAATGAATTTCTCCATCTCAAAATTAAGGGTATAATCGGAAAGTAGACACTTACTTTTGAAAATGGACATCTTATTTGGTACGGAGGGAGTAGTGATTTAGTTTCATATTTCCTTATTTTGTCACTAAAGGGTAATCAAGAAATTGGATGACGGTCAAATATTTCTCTTAAACCATGGGTTAAATGTTGAAAATTCTGTGTATTTTCGTTAACTAGGAGAAAACAAAGAAATATGAGCATCCAATGGAAGCTTACAAGGTACAGAAATCCCTCTGTGGCTTCAACGATGGATTTCATTCGTTCTCTTGGAGTAGTGGGCGTTGTTAGTAGTACCTTAAAGAAATAACAAGGCTTCAGTAAGTAACAAATGAGACACAACCAGAATGTGAGTATATAGCATCCGTATACTATGTTCATTTATGCAACTTGGAGCGGGTTTAAATGAGAATAGGAGAACCAACTATTTCATGAATTATTTTTAATGAATAAACCTAAAATATTCATGAATTATTTTTAATGAATAAACCTAAAATATTCATGAATATCATGCATTTTCATTATTCATAATATTCATCACAAATATCTATCACAATATTCATTATGAATAGTTGGTTCCAGGTTCTCAAAATATTTATGGTTATCATTTAAACCTGCCACTATGCAACTAATATTTTTCAAGACAAACTTTATTTAAATATATATCGTTTTGACATGCTAGTTTGCAGCTTTATTCCAAAAAAACTGAAATAAGTGAACATACCAACTCGATATTATGCTTAGAAGCTTCCCGTCTTAAAACCTCAGTTTCCTCTAGAGGAACATCTGGAACCACGAGTCCTAATAGCATACACACACTTAATTACAAATTCATAACACTGGAACCGTAAAAAATGGCATGCTAGAATCAGAAATATGAAGTAAACAAGGAAGATTGTATCCGGGAAATTGCATAGTAGCAACTATATTTACATTTGAAGTCATGTACATATTGGCGACAGCCGACAGTATATGATATTCTACTCTCTGAAAAAGGTAATCAAACATAATTTATGTTACCATGTATTCCAACTTCTTTCACGGTGATCATGAACTTCTCCACTCCACGCTTAAGGATCGGATTATAATAAGTGAACAATGCAATTGGGCAGGATAACTGGGGTACCACCTATTTGGAGTTTAGAATAAGAGAATCGATATTAGACTTTCATGGAGAAAAAACCATGCTCTCATTATATAAAACACCGATATAAAGAAAACGGATAATGAATAATAAAGGAAAGCTTTTGATCCCTTAGGGTACGTTTGGTACGATGACCTGACAAGATGGAACATGTCAGTGAGAGTGAGATACGCGGGGTGAAGAATCGTGGAAAGTTTTAGGGTCTTAATTGGACATGGGTGGTTTAGTAATTTATCCATCTCGTCCCATCTTCCTGATTTTTGTTCCACCTAGTCCAATCTAAATTTTGCACCTACCGTGGACAAAAAGTTTTTGTTCTGTTCTGTCTTGTCCAGTGTTGTCCTGCGTACCCAATGCACCCTCACTTCCTCTCAAACATCAAGAGTGAATCACATATCCTCTATACATACAACGAGAAACAGGGTTTATTATGTTCTTGAAATAACAATCATGTTGAATATAGGGTACCTTGTTCAACATTTCCAGAATCGAATCCAAATTGGCCCCTCTTGCCAGTGCTCGAGTAGCTGCAGCCTGCATGAAGAAATGAAAAAAAAGTAGAACATTAAAGATCTAGAAGAACATCTAATACTTAATCAATAGATAACAAGGGGCAGGTTCATTTAGGAACCTTAAATATTTTAGGAACCCAGGAACCATCTATTTTGCGAGTAATCATCATGAATATCCGTCACAACATTCATCATGAATATCGGTCACGACATTCATCATGAATATCTTGTCGCATTATTCATCAAGAATACTCACAAAAAGGGCGGTTCCAGGTTCCTAAAATATATAAGATTCCTAAATGAACCTTAAATATTTTAGGAAGCTAGAAACCATCTACATTGTGATTCATCATGAATATCTGTAAGACATTTATCATGAATATTTTATCACATTATTCATCATGAATACTCACAAAAAAGATGGTTACCGGTTCCTAAAATATATAAGATTCTTAAATGAATCTTAAATATTTTAGAAATCTAGAAACCACCTGCATTGTGATTCATCATGAATATCTGTCAGACATTTATCATGAATAATTTATCACGTTACTTGAAACTCACAAAAAGGTGGTTCCTAAATAAACCTAAAAATTCACTCTAATTTACCTGAATAACTGGTCCATCAGCCAAGGGATCAGAGTATGGAACACCCAATTCGATTATATCCGATCCACAAGAATCAAGCACCTTCAATGCTTCAGCTGTTGTTGATAGATCAGGATCACCAGCGGTGATAAATGGTATCAATGCTACCTAAAAAACAGATAAGAGACATTAAGAACAAATAACCCCAGATTCTAATGATCGTCTTTAATTTGCGAAATCAAATAAACCCCCAATGCTAACGATCGTCTCAAATTTGCAAAACATGTTTACAGATAGAAATCTACAACCAACAATTCAATCAGAACCTATACAATCCAATGAAACAAAAGCAAACAAATCAACTTATCAGCTAAAACCCACAATAGCTCAAGAACAAACGACGAGCCTTCAACGAAAATCAAGCAAAAGAGTGATATAACCCTAGACTTACTTACTTTTCCTTCCTTTTTCAATTTGGAGAAGGTCTCAGATAGTCCAAGAGTCGATGAAGAGACAGCGAGTGATGCCATAGGAGGATTGAAGGATGATTTGATAGAAAATGGAACAGAATTTCGAGAATTGAGACGGAAGAGAGAATGAGGTTTCTTCTGGTGTAGCTGAAGAAATGAAGCTGCTGAGTTCCCTGCAATGGCCATCTACAATCCTCTTCCTCTTCGTATCGGTTGAAGCCTGAAACGCTGAACAAGAGTGCAGGGTACACAGACTCAGTGAGGGGAGTATTAGGGCAGATGAAAATGGGGGTTATTTACATCGAATCTTTAACCCCCGTTTTGCAAAGTCATATTTTTCTATTTTTATTTTATTTTATTTTATTTTATTTTGTAATTTTTAATCATTAATATCGAGCAAATGACTAAAATACCCCTGATTTTCGAAATTTGTTTACGAGGGTGATGGTTATGGATTACTTTTTCATACAATTTGACCAAAATAAAAACATATATCTAGCTTTAAGCAAATAAAGATTTGATTAGTATATCTAAAATCACAATAATATATTCATAATCAGATATTTAAATTGTTTTTATTAATACATGGGATAATTTGGCCCATCCTTGTTGAAATAGGTGTTTTGAATAACTCATAAATTACTCTTATTTAATACTTTCCAAAAATAAAATAATTAGATTTTACGAAATATGTAAAAAATAACATAAAAAACATATAACATCTTGTAACAATTCTTGACAGACATATTGCTGCGACAACCATTTTTTATACATGAATTACTGTTTATTAATGCAAATTAAAAGTACAACATATTAAAACTTTATTTTTAAATTCATATAACTAACTGCAGATAAGCATAACCAAATACATGATAAATATTCATTTTAAATATAGAAAATCTAAAATATAATTAAGATAATCATTGAGTTCTAACAAAATGTTTAATTACTATCTTTATAAAAAAAATCATATTATTAAACCAAAAATTAATTATTTTGTTAGTAAATCAAAATTAAATTATAATAAAAAATTGAATAAAAAAAGTTACACCAAAAAAACGAAAACTATTAAATAGTTAATTTGATATTAATATTAATATATTTTCTTTTCAAAATTGTATATTATCTTCAATTTTATATTTCATTTAAATATGAAAATAGTAACTCTTTTTCAAAACCATATAAAATCGTATTATATCAATAAACACAAAGAACAAAAACTAAACATTAAAATCGAGATTTATTTCGTTACGTTACGCAAGTATCCTTTTAATTAGTACTAGTTGTGTGCCCGCGCAATGCGGCGGGATGTCAAATTTTATTATGAATAGAGAAATTGACACCTCAAACATACTCGGTGTATCTCACTCAAAATCAAGATCCAAGTGGATAAGATGTACACATACATTCATATACCCCTGCGACGTAAAGGCCACACGCATCTAATGTGGTACTTAACTTTAGGCCATTTACCCAAACGCTTACCTGATAGCTGTTTACCGGTAAAATTCGTCACTCAAACTTACTTTTGCAGGTTATAAAATTTTGTCAAATTCATTCAAATTGAAATTTAGAACTCCTAGATGTCAGTCTACTTGRACAACTGCAACCATTTATAAAAAAATAAATTGTTTGTTTATAYTTGTAAAAACAAACACATTTGTTTACCAAGCGCTTATCGGGTAAACATTGATCGACATAAAACATCATAGGCTGCGTCAGAGGCACATCTCCCTTTCCCAACGCCTTAAAGTAACCAAACTTAGTGACATCAATGACCGGGACCTTGTAGGCTGAAGACTTCTCCTTAACGTCCTGTGGCACCATTGACCTGAGCTTGTCGACATTCACGATAGGACAATGGAACTTGTTCCGGAGCCTGTGGAAATACCTCATACCGACTTTATCGAAGTAACCGGATGGTACTTGTTGAACAGGATCCGGTGATGATGCATTCCTCCGGCAACCACTCTAAAAACTTAAGATATTGGCTTCTCCTTCTTCTCCTTGAAAAGAGCCAAAAGCGAAACACCAGAAACCTTCACAACTTTAAACCTGACTCCAGAAATATCTCCCACGACATGACCCTTTCGCCCAAATCCAGCAATCATAACTTCATCCTGTCAAAAGAAAAAACAATTACGGGTTAAGTAACCCTCAAGAAAATGAGGTAACTGTTGTTGTGCCTAGCTTTATCAACTACTTTGACCGATAATTTTTGGTTATTCTTGTAAGAAGTAAGGAAACCCTTTTAAAGCTTAAAAGAATACAAAAAGAGCAATAATTAAAAAGAAAATAAAAACAAGTTTTTATTTTTTTCAACGATTCATGACCAAGTTAACATACAGAAGTTAGTCTAACACAATAGGAGGAACTAACACAAAACCCACCAAGATCGCTTCGAGTGTTGACGAACATCGTGAGGGCAAAATTTCACCATGTAGATGCCACATACTTCCTTATCATCCCAAGTGATTTCTTTGTGTCCCCTTCTCTCTTCTTCAGTGAAATTGCGAGCTGCTGATGTGGCTGCAGAAGCTGCTGGTAGCTATGTGTTGGTCCCAAAGGGTCTACAAGAATACTAAACAGTTTGTAGAAGAGGGGGGGATGAATACAAACACAATTTTCAAATTTAAAATATATATTGATAAAGAAGATCAATACAGATTTTACAAGATTATCTGCGGAAAGATAAGGTATAAGAAACATATCTAAACAATCTTAAGTTACACACAAAGGTTAGCAAATACAAGAAAAGATATTGCTAAAAGAGTCTTTTACTTAAGCTGAAAGAAGCTTGAAGTAAGAATGAGAATAGAGAGTGATGCGC
>NC_037532.1:1582053-1590406 GCF_001531365.2 Cynara cardunculus var. scolymus | reverse complement strand
AAAGTAATTTATTTTTGGTTTAATAATATAATTTTTATAAAGATAATAATTAAAAATTCTGTTAAAACTTAATGATTATCTTAATTATATTTTACATTTTCTATTTTTAAAATGAATGTTTATGTTATATTTGATTATGTTTATCTACCGTTCGTTACAGAATTTAAGAATGAAGTTTTAATAAGTTGTACTTACGTAAAATTACTTCTAATCTTGAATTGTAAGTAATATATACATCAATAAACAGTACCTCATACGTGAAAAATAGTTTTTAAGAGTTCTTATCAAACGTTTTAAGATTCAAGAAAATGTATGAAATTTAATGAGTTTGTTTGGTTTAATTTAAAGAATTAATCTCACACAAAGTTACAAATCTAAAATCATTCCATATTTAGAAGAACGTGTCCGAAAGATGGGAGCTATGTTTATGCGTTACAACGATCAAAGGCTCGACCCCGTAGACAACAACATTATTAGATGGTATTCCCGGTGAACCTTAGCAGGCATCTAGATCACGGCACGGAGGCGGTTTGGGCTCACCCAACAACGTAGTGTTCCCACCTTCGGGTCCACAATTGATCCGCTGCGGGTTTTGTGTGCCACGCTGTTATATTAAGAAAGAATGTAAGTTAGGTGATCGTGTGGGTGATGATCGAGTAAGTAGACCGTAAGCATGTCTTACCGGTGGCTTCTCTCCTCGTCTTAGAGCCTCGACTATCTCTACAACTCTCTTTGGGGTCACATCTTCCTGTAGATTTCACGCAGAGTCGGGATTAAAACCAAACCAAATCTAACAGACGCTGCTGCGCCTGTATCTCATTTGAAAGTCGGGTATGAAAGCTGGGATGTCAGAGCATCTCCAAAATAGAGAAAAAAGAGATTTTGGAGTTTTTACACACTTGTTATGCTCCAACAGCATCTCCAAAACAAAGAATTGCTATTTTCATCCTTGTACTTTAGAAATTACGATTTACAATCTATTGTTGTTTTCGTCCTTATGATTTACATTATTGATGTTTTCGTTCTTGTGGTTTACAATTCATTGTTGTTTTCGTTCCTCATACTTAAAGGTAGGAGTCAACATCAGGGACAAAAACCGCAATTTTGAAACCACATAGACAAAAGTCGCAATTTTTAACAAACCATAGGGACGAAAATGTAATTTGGTCGATAAGTTGGAACATTCAAACATGGATAAACGGCTGGAGTTGAATGCAATTTCTTTTTGGAGTTTTTGACTTTTGCTTCTCCATTTTAGAGAAATTGTTGAAGAAGCTCTAAACAGACGTTCTTCTACACCAAAGAGTAGCGTAATTGTTTCCATGAAGACACTCGGGGTTGTAATTGTATGTAAAATTTATATGAATGCGGTTTATAAAATGAAAAAACGAGTGTTGAATATACTTACATAATAGTTGTATGTATATCCTTCGGATCTGTTTGAATAATCTGCCACAGTAATCATAGGAGCATTTACGCAACAACCCTGCATAGTAAAAGAAAGAATGGAGGCCATCAGTTCAGCCGTTGTTGTTCACAAACACGAAACGGAAATAAGACATAAGAGATCATCTGTATCAAGTTACAAGTTTCTGTCATACAAATTAGTGGACCGTTACCTTCAGGGGAATACCGTTAAGCAACCATACCAGATTTGGCCACCAAAAGCTAGCTTCTCTTTTGAGCTTGTTAAAGAAGTCGTTTGGTTAGCGCAAGATAGCCTTTTGAAAAGCTAACTTAGGGGGCGTTTGGTTGGTGTTCCATTAAGTCCTGAATGGATAAAGTTGTCTATGTGGATTAATCTGTTTGTATAGATTGGGAAAGGTATTTGTTTGGCAGGGATTTTCCATAGATACGAGTGTGTGTTTTAATTGAGAGGGGCAGGTTTGGAAAAAACTTGACTTTCAGCATAAAGCTTACTGAATAAGCCACTTTCAATATCATTAAGTCACTACCAAACAACCATGTATAGTTGACTCAATAGGTTCCATTAAGCTCATTAAGCTGCTAACAAACAGACCCTTAATTAGCGTTTCAATAAACTCCAGGGTTTTTTATTACATTTTTTCCAACTATGCATTACTAAGCAACACCTGGCTCAATAAGTTGTTATTGAGACTTTTATCTATATGCTTTATAATATAGTACAGATATAGATAAGAAAGAGTCTGTTTCCCAACATCTATATTTCATAAAGCACAATTCTGGGCATGTGTGAGACAAGGAAAACGCTATGTTCCACCATGAAAAAGTGACTCACCATGCATTCCATTTCTCCGACAGAGAATAAGCCATCTTTTGTTACCTCTGCATACCATAAACAATCAGACAATAGAGTATCTTAGACACCACTTGCAGAGTCTTCAGTGTGTATAAAACCAAAAAAGGATTTCCAGAGGGCTGCAAAAAAGAACAAGACAAACCATTCCGTTTTACTCCCAAGTGCTTCAATAACGCATTTTCAATATCTCGCGACCCACGAATCATACAAGGAGTTGTTCCACAGACTAAAAGATGGTACTTGCCAACCTGGAAAGTCATCATACAAGCCCATTTAGGTTCCCGAGTCCAAAAAACGAACGATATAATGAAATTGGTTTTATAGGACGCCATATTACGTTTAAATGTCCACAATAGATTGCTTAATAGGACTTAGATTTGTAAGACATAAGGTTTATAAGACCAAACAATTGTACGCCCGATATAAATGTCTTACAAACTTGCAATAAGTTAATAGGACGCTTTTGGGCGTCCTAGAGTTTTTTTAGAACACTTCTGAAATAAAGCGTCATATTAACCTTTTTCATGACATTATTTGAAAGTGTTCCTAAAAACAAGTGTCCTATAAAAAAATGTTCTTAAAAGTACCATACAAAAAAGCTAATATGACATTCTATTTCAAAGGTGTCCGAAAAAACTTGTTGGGATGCCCGAATAAGTCCTAACATCCTATTGTAACACCTTTATATATGATGCACAATTGTTTGGTCCTATATACGTAAGTCATATAAGGCAGTCTATTAGAACATTTAGATATCTTGGGCGTCCTAGAAAGCCAATTTCGTTGTAGCGGAGTCACGTGAAAAACATACATCGGCATCCTTACCTTAGCTCTGTTAAACATTGAATAAAATGTAGCAACCTCATAAACACGAATAGGAGCAACTTCTATCTCTTTAGCCACCTTGAGCATGTGCCAGAAGAGTAAACAAACAGAGATAAGTAGAATGTGGAAATGGAATATATAGATAGTCAGAACTCAGAAGTATAAGCAAGCAAAAACTTAAACAAAAACAAGATCCTAGCATAACTACATAGCCTACTTTTTTGGTCTAATTACACTTCAAAGCTTCTCTGTTATCCATGACAAAATATGCCTAGTTTTCTGACTCATCAAGTCCCTGGTAGAGTCCATACAGCACTGTGATAAAATCTAAATCAAACTCTTTGGTTCATCGAGTTTTTTCCATAAAATTATTCGATTTTTGGAATCTCAATTTACATGACTTTGAATTTCAAAGGGTAGAAATTCTTACCCTGACGAATTAGGATAAAAGAACCCATTGCGCGGGTCCTAATTTAGTATATGGTTTATTTTGTAACAGTTTTCAGTAACTGGCGTGAAAACTAACTTTTACTTATTTTTAATATTACTCATTCCGTCCAAAAATAAATTGTCACACTTTACCCTTTATTCTAATTGTATTAAGAAATAGATAGAAGCAAATATATGATGCATTCCAATAACAATAATGTGAGAAGGATTCTTAATTATCATGCACCAAGGAGAATGGACATATCTTTAGAACAGATAGCGTAACACTGTACCAACATACCGCATTCATTGCTGAAACAGGAAGCCACCCCCCATGCTGCTGTTGTGCAAGATCCAGCAGTGGAATCACTGCAGATTGCTTGTAGTTGGATGGATAGTGAGACAATATCTCCTTCACCTGCATGCAACAAATACAAACTAAAATTCAACAGAGAAATCACTACAGATACTCACCCTGTAGGTTATGACCTAAATAGATATGGGGTAGTAGTTACCAACAGTAGCTTTCAAAACAGCACATGCTTATTCGATCGCAGTGCTAATATAAATTTAGGTCTATTCTCCTTAAAGAGACTAGGTAACTTGTGAAGCAACAAGACTTGCATTGACAATCATTACAACCAGACAAACTTGTAAAAGAGATTTGACAAGTAAAAGCATTTGGAATCACCAACAAAGAAAAGACGCATTTTATGCAGAAATATCATGTTCATAATTAGAGACGGTAAAGTGAAAAAAATTAGACTCATAGGATAAGCTTTTGAAGATAAGCTTTTGAATAGAATGATATGTGTCCCAAATGTCGTCGAACTATGAAATGAAGATAACCTGGTTCGTGCGGAACCACCCTAGATGCCAATCACAAGAAGGATATGAATTGTCACATCAATGACGGTTGGGTATATCTCATCAATCATCAAAATATCCGCTTTAATAAATAACAAATATGGGCAACAAAGAGCTGAACAATAAGTTGCTCCTCCCTCGGATAAAGTTTCAGAGACAGTTAACAGCCCTATAACATTTTCCCTTTTTTACCGTTTCACACGCTGTTGGTTGAATTTGCTAAGTAATGTACTCATTTTCAGGATATGATCTGGATTTCTAATACAATCAACAAAGTGGTCATAAATATCATACAACATCACTGGTGATTATTGTTTGGTAATCTAAACTTTGAAGTTGGGACTCAAGCGAAAAGGGTTGAATAAAAGATTATCAGGAGCGGACATAGATAGCAGGAGAGTTCGAAGAGCAGTAGCAAGCTTCCAAGCTAAACAAGGCATAATTGTAAATCATCATGTAACTAATATTCGTACGTACTTCTAAAGTTTAGCACATGCAGTTTTTCCCAAGATTTGTTGGTCATTGGTACTTTCTTTCTCTTTGTTGTTAAGTTACAAGAAAGTCGAGAAAACCTATTGCTACTAGTAGGGTTTTGTTTTTTAATCAACTTAACCAATTATTGTCTTTTATCTTGAACTTGAATTGTCATCTTAGAGAGTTATAAATATATTAGGTCTTGCATATATAAAGAAAACATGACAACTATCCCTATTCAAAGATATTGCTTCCTTTAAGCAAAAATAAGCGGTACCCCTATGTCATCTTGACCTACATATATTGCTGTCACCAAGCGTGTGGGGTGGCATATTAACATTATTCTTCAGGTCAACTCATGAATTACATTACTTGGCTGCACTTGTGATTCGTGAAAAGGGACTTGTTCTTGATCTATTCTATGTATTAGTTGGAGCAGAAAACAAATCCAGATAAATAGTTCATCCGAGAATTACAGCCACATGCATCAAGATGACTGTTAAATTGCATAAAGCCCTTCAAACAGACAAAAATTACATCCCCATGCTGTCAAGATGACCGTTAATTACTTGATTTTACAGATTTCTCATCCCACAATATAGCGAAAGTTGTCATACCACTTGCAGTTGCTACAAATCGGCACTAGTAGTTTGTCCAAATAACAACAGCCAACATAAAGATAAAAGGTTGTACTCACGACATGATAAGTTTGGCAACAGGATCTAAATTGTGAGTCCATAACAATTGTGCATGAGCCTTTGAATCATGAAAGAAGATGATCCCTACCAAGTGCTATATTTCTACATTAGGTGCTACCTCAACTTCATTGTAAAATACATTGCATAACTTCAGCCTAAAAGACACCTTCAATTTCTCATTATCCCATTACCTTTACAAGACGAATTCATGAAAACCATATGATTTAAATAATCAATAGAAACTGACCTTTGGTCTGTTAGCTTCGCTGAATTCCCATGGAAGGTCGGGGTTATTATCCGGCGAATCGAGGTGCTACACGAACAAACACACATAGTCAATGAATTGAATGCACATACACTCAAAAAAGGAATCAATATCAAAATTTCATATAGAAAAACAAAATCAATTAACACTTACATAGTTTAGGGCAGTGGATAAGGATCGAGTTGTCTGCAAAAACGAATGAACAAATTGGAAAGAATGATCAAATTAGTTCCAGAGAAAATTAAAATTAAATCGATTGCAAATTGGGAGAAACCTGAGGAAATTGACGGATAGCTTCACGGATCTCGAGCAGACGCTTGGATGCCAGACGAGCCAACATTTTTGCGCTCGGAGCCTCCGACAGTGTGACGGAAAAAATGGCGAAGAAGAAATGGGGACTTTTGGCCTTTTTGCGGATGCATAGTCCACGTGGTTTCCACGTGACCCCTTTAATATTTGAGCCATAGGATTTTATGGGCTTGGGCTAATAACTATGTTTCCAGGACCGGACCAATTGGGAGTTAGGGATCGGTTATGATCGGTTTTTTTGGAAATTCAAGGCCCTGACTTGACCGTCTCGGGATCGTTAAGACCAATTACATATAAGGTGCATCGGACGGGTCGGACGGGTTCAGGTGGGAAAATCAAAAACCGATCGGATTTCATCAAGCCCCAATCTTTGGATTTCGGATTGCTTCGGGTTTGGGTTGGCAGGTTTTCGGGTTGAGGTCGGTCGGGTTCGGCTTTAGTTATAATGCAAAAAATATGTAAATCCAATCGATTGTGACGATGAATTCAATCGATTTAGAGAATTGATAAATCGATAGTATGCTTAAAAATTAAAAAAAGAACACGACCGACAAATATTTTTAGAATTTTCAAAAGATGATTAGATAAATAAGTATATTTATATGGTATTCAAAAATATATATATATATATGTATATATATTTCGGGGTTTCGGATGGATCGAGTGGCCAAAAATCAAATTCAACCCGAACCCAAATTTTCCCCAAAAGGTCGGTTTTCGGATTTCGGGGCATCCGGGTTTTACATAAATACTTTGTTTTCGGTTCGATTTTGGGTTCGGATTTCGGATAATTCGGCTTTTGCACACCCCTACTTAGAGGTGCTCAAAAACCCGACAAACCCAACCCAACGCGAAATAACTCAACCGAAACAACCCGATGTCTAATCGAGTTGTAAATTTTTTAAACCGTAGGTATTGGGTTACTATTATTTGAACTCAACCCAATTCGATGAATCTGATATCTTTTTATTTCTTGGATTTAATATGATTGTTGAATTTATATTAATATATACATTAGACAATTACACTATCACGAACGCTCTTCATATGCACATATTTTCAATCTATGCACATCCCTATATAACTCATTCGTATATATGTTCAGTAACTGTGAACATATATATGTAGATTGAGAAAATCAACTGAATTTGTGACATATGTAAGAAGTATAGATAAGTTGTATCAACTGGTTGTTGATGAAAAAGAAATTATAAGTAGATAAATAACATATTCAAGGTTAAAAGAATATCCTAATGTACCAAAGTATCAACCCGACCAACCCGTACGGCTTGAGTTGGGGTGGGTTGCACTTTGGTTTGGGTTGGGTTGGGTTAAGATTTTTCTAACTGCAAGCATTGGTTTGGGTTGTTTAAATGTATTCAACCAGATCAACTCAACCAATGAGCACCCCTACCCCTACTTACATATAGGGATCCATTTTGTATATAAATTTAATATTTCAAGTGTATTTAATGATCAGTTTTAAAAATCGTAGTTATGAAAACTTGTACTACACTTGTGTCCAAAAAAATTTCTTTTTAACCCACGTCGGATTTCGAACCTAGGATCAGTCCTCATTTTTGGGATTGGGACCCGTCGGCCCTGTTACAGAATCGGCTTCCTCTGTATTGGACCGATTTGCACCAGCTTAAGACCCGTTTTGACCATTTCCAATATTTAGTGCTTATATTTACGGTTTTAATCTAACCAGACAAGAAGGTTTGTATGGTTGTAGGACAAGTGAATAGTTTATAGCTCGAGTTTAGGCATCACTCACTTGTCCATAGTGAATGCAATTTGCCTTATTCATAAGATAGGTACGATGGAGACGTTTCGAAAGGATGACATCATACAATTCTGTTTTAAACATTTCAGTGCTTATAATCCATGTCGAAAAAAAAGCAAAAAAAACATAACCAGTTATTATTAAAAAGATGATAATACTGAAGAATACCAAATGACCTTCGCTTTCTTTATATTAGCGTGAAATGAAGTATTACCATAATCAAAACATTAATCGTTTCGTCACTCGTATTGTTGTCGTTTATATTTGCATATCATCCAAACATTTACTTAAAACAAACAAGGTACTAAAAACCAAAAAAAGTAGCGGACTGATTGATAACTCTCATTTTGTTAGAGTTATTTGTTGTTCTATACCCCTGTTTTATTGTATCTTTGGTACCCATTTTGCTCATATTCTAT
>NC_037532.1:1537221-1581188 GCF_001531365.2 Cynara cardunculus var. scolymus | reverse complement strand
TTTTGTTCAGATATTAGTCGAGTTTATGCTACAATACGTTGTGAGTATAAATCTTCAGACTAGTGGAGCCAGATATCTCTTTATCTAGTAGCTAAATCGGCAAGTTTAAGATTGATAATTTTGGACGCACTCTGTGGGCACAATATATAAGAATTCACTTTCGAGAGAAAGGAGTTCTTATAGAAATCCCATGGGTTTCTAACCAAGTCGTTCATGCTTTATTCTTAAGCAAAACTTACACCCATACCCATCTTTTAATATTAAATGTTTATTTCATATTTTAAAGCTTTGCACCAATCAAAACTCAAATATTTTCTCAACCCGAAACATTGTTCAAGAAGTTCATGAAAGTCTCTGATTCTCAGTAAGTCTGGTCCCTGTGGAAACGATCTTGGTACTATACCACTTTATTACTTGAAGCGATCTTAGTGTTAGCGTGCACTTGCACCGCCACTTTGGGGATTTTATGCCCACTGTGTGCACACTATTTTAGCACATCACTGATATATAAGCATGTAAGTAATATTTCTTCGTACGTGTAACTATGTATGCACAATGAACGGTCCTAACTTGTAATTGGGTTAGCCGTTACGAGCCTAGTCCTAACGGTGGGGAAAACCCAAGGTTTTAGGACCCAGTTAGTCATTATGAAGTTTGGCAGTTAACTGATCTCAATCGACCCCATTTTGTTTTTGTTAGCTCGCTGTTGCTTTGAAGGAAGCAAGTTTGATGTCCAAACATTCACAATCTGTTATTGATTGGCCCTTAAATGAGCATTCAGTTATTTTATGCTCTAACTCTTGTTTTTGAAAGAGAACTAGCACTAGTTCAAACTTGTAGACTCACCGGGTTTGTAAAAATCTATGAATTTGATCATATGATCATTTTGTGCATGGTTACGTATAACCGGTCCAAATAGCTGTAAATTAGTAAGATGATATTCGAAATAATTGAATATTAATTATAAATATATTGGGTCACACTTCCAGATGTTATGTTCCCGAACTAGATTTTAGCTATTTTTTGAACTTATTAAAAAAGTCGTTTGAAACTAGTTTTATGCAGTATTTGAGCAAAAAGTTTTTAGCGACAATCTCGATCGGTCCCACACATAATCCGTTCTTAGGAATCACAGGTGAGAAGACATTGCAAAACTGACTCGACGACTGAAGCCAACGGAGAGCTTCAAGCCCTTCTCCTGCAAGGTTCGGTTCGAATTTGAACTTGTTGTGTATTCGATCAATGTCACTCAATCTTTTTGACAATTGACGCGTCCTAGGACTAGTATAAGTAGTATAAGCTTTTTACATCTTCCAGTTATTCTTCAGTATAATTTATCAACTAGTAGTTTCCAAAAGTAGATGATTCATTATCGGGAAATTGACTGAAATAACCGTTTCTCTCACATGAATTGGTTTCTTAGGGGCCGTTTACCTAAATACTTACTTGGTAAGCACTTACTGGTAAAATTCAACATTATCGCTTACTTATCGGATAAGATTTTATTCACTAAAATGCATCGTATGCAACAATTTATCCAAGTAAGCGCTAATCATGATAAGAGTTCTCGTCTTCACTTACCGGGTAAGACTCTTGATTCTTACATTCGCTCTTACCGGGTAAGATTTTTAGTCTTTGTCATATTCATCCCGTAAAAGTAAAGTGACTTGGTAAACGCTTATCCGGGTAAGCGTTTAGTAAACGGCACCTTAGCCATTCATCTTCCGATTTTACCCGAATATCATCACCTCCGTAAAATGACACCTCCACAATTTACAGAGGTGATTAAAAGACAAAAGAAAATACAATTTCTACTTATGTTTACAAGCTGAGAGATGTCGTTTGCGGACCTAAGTAAAACTTATAATCTGTAGAGGTAATGATATTGAGCAAATTGTATGAAAAAGTAACGTACTTTAACTTAATTTCTATTTTGGGTAACATATTTTCAGAACTTTTATTTTGGTACATAAGATGTAAAACTTTAAACATTTAAGTACCTAGGTAAGTGGTTGAAGCATTAACATGATACCATGTTGATGTGGTATTTGGTTAAGCTTCAGTAAGTACTGAGTTGATATCACATCACTCGTTATATCAACATAATAACCGGTTAATTATTCAATCAGTTATCTGGATACGTAAAATAAGTACCAAGTTAAAATTATTTTATCATGCAATTTCCATTTCTTATCATATCAATACCATCTTCTCAACTTAATTAACGGAGGGTTGGAAGGCGAACCCTAGAAGGCTGCATATTAGCCCAAAAGGCCCCCTCCCTCGCCTTATCTACCAGAGCCAAGAAGATTTCAAAAATGGCGATAATACCGCAAAACTTGCTGACAAACAACCTTCAATGGGTTCCCAATAAACCTCTATCCAATACCCTCAACCATAGTCGACCAATTACTCGTATCTTCTTATGTTCTACATCATCATCATTAGACAAGAAGTATAGCGGCAGATTAGGGATTAGTACCCATGGCAGCCATGTGAAATCATCGTTTGATTACAACAATCATAACGGTGTTAACACCAACAATGGTTTCTACGAGTACGAGCAGGGTTTAGTGGGAAACGGCCAACAATACCCTAGACCGTCGGAAGTTCCATGGAAGAAGGAGTTCTGTAATTCCGTTCAACTTATCGGAATCGTTGGTACTCCGGTTGAATTTAAGCAACTTAGTTCCGGTAAGGTCCTCGCTTGGTCTCGCCTTGCCGTCAAAAAATCCGCCACGGATACTACCTGGTAAATTCACCGGATAAAATTCTCTAATCGTATTGATTGATTGTGTTTTCAATTTTGAACTGTGTTATTAGAGTAAAACTGTTTGAAAGTAGGGCTTCGTTTATGTTATGTTTTGGGCGTTTAACAGTGATCCGGATTCTATGAATATTAGCACATAAGATTTGTTGGTTTTGTGAAATATGATTTGATGATTATGGGAAACTGGTAACATTCTAGAAAGATGATGATAGAAATAGAGGAATTCAGACACTATGCCATGTGTTCTTGGAGACCCCTGATAGATGAACTCATGGCAACATGCTTATCATATTCATCCAGCTGAATAATGGCCAAAAAAGTAGTTAAATACAAATGATTTCAAATGGGGATGAAAAGTGAAACCAAAGAGTAACATGGATTCTATTTAGATTCTTGAACACAGTTATGTAGAAAGTGCTAATAAGCTAGCTATTGGCTTATAAACTAGCTAATAAGCTAGCTATTGGCTTATAAACTAGTTGTTAGTTGAAAAGCTAGTTGCTTACTAGTTATTAGCTGAAGAACTAATCATGTTTGGTAAAAACTAGTTGCTAAGATAGATGACAATGTAAAATAACCTAAAATGCAAATACAAGGGGGAATCAATTATATAAAGGGCATAATTGGAAAGTGAGAAAAACTTAATAAGCTGTATGAAGTAACTTTTCAAAAGGCTAATATATGGCTTATTAGACGGTTTTTTTTGACAAACTCAAAAGATAAGCAGGCTTATAATTGCTGTACGTGGCCATTGGCCTAATTAGAGTTATTCAAACACCATGACCCCCACTCTTCAAAATCCGTAATTAGAGCTATTCAAATAAATGGTTAAATACAAAAGATTTCAATTGTGGGAAGAAAAGTGAAACCAAAGAGTAACATTGGTTCTATTTAGATTGTTGAACATAGTTATGTAGAAAGTGATTAAATAACCAAGGGGAACCAAACGCTTACCGGGTGAGCATTGCAGAGACCAAGAATCTTACCCGGTAAGAGGTATGGCAAGGACCAAGAATCTTACCCGGTAAGAGGTATGGCAAGGACCAAGAATCTTACCCGGTAAGAGNACCAAGAATCTTACCCGGTAAGAGGTATGGCAAGGACCAAGAATCTTACCCGGTAAGAGGTATGGCAAGGACCAAGAATCTTACCCGGTAAGAGGCATGGCAAAGATCGAGAATCTTACTCTGTAAGTAAGGAAGAAGTGTGCTTACCGAGTAAAAAATGCTATCAACAATCCACTTTAATGGCTGAAGTTGTCTGGATCATTTCTTTACATCTGAATTTTCTGCTTATACATTGACACCAACCTTCTTCTTTGTATCTAATATCGGATTTATCTGTAACAAGTAAATTGTTGATTGTTGAACCACGTTACGTAAATACTGTGTTTGATTATTTGTTTCATGCAACGATAATTTTGTAATTATTGATTCTAATGGGATGAATAGTAAACAATTTCATCTTCTCATCACCATAGTCACTTTCTTCGTAGTTCAGCGTATGTAAGCTCTTGGTTACAATAGAAAGCAGAATAAATATTATTGATTTCTGCAAATCTGAAAAACAGCTTTGAGTTTTTGTTATACTTCCCCGACCTTGAAATTTGTTGCGTTTGACCAAACACGAAGTTTTTGGCTAGTGTTTGACTATTTCCAAAATTTCTAAAATTGTCAAACATCCTTGAAGGTGTCTTTGGTACGCAGGAGAAAACGGGACAGGACAAAACAAAAACTTTTCCACGTTTGTCGTGACAATTAGATTGGGACAGGACATGAGTGAGTAGGACAAAGACAGGGAGATGGGATAGACTAGGTAAATTACTATACTACCCATGTCGAATTGAAACCTTCCACAAATTTTCACCCTTCAACTCACTCTTGCCAGTCCCGTCTAGTCCTGACCGTGTACCAAAAGCACTCCGAAGGACAAAATAGGGAACTTTTTAGACCAAAGTCAACAATGTCAAACTATTGCCAAATGGGTTTTTGTAATCTGCAGGCTTCCAACAAATGTAAATATTGAAATTTTCTTCGCTACCACCCATGCCATGCCAACAAATTGTTCAAGCCCAACATCATTTTGTACTATGCTCACTGCCACGTAATTTATCGATTCCATTAGTTTTTTTTTTTCACGTGCAATCAGATTTTTTCCCATGAATAACGAAAAAAGTAGGATGACCAATAGTTTGCTAACTCTATCCGTATGCTCTGGCTAATCATTTTGAACATTTTATGGTTCTTTTTAGGATCAACTTGACGTTTTGGGATGAGTTGGCACATGTTGCTTCTCAGCATGTGGAGAAAGGACAACAAATATATGTATCGGGCCGACTTGTTTCAGATACAGTTGATAGCGATGATGGCAAGCAACAAACCTACTATAAGGTTACCTTGTAATTCCCTGGCTATATTTATACACAACAAAACTGACACACACTCATCACCTTCGGTGAGGCTTGAACACCAACCTCTAAGGAGGTTGGGATCTACTGGTAACCCGGATGCTGTTGGGCCAATGACCATTTTGTGTTGTTGCCATTCTTGCTAATGTTTTGCCTCCTACATTTCTAACCTTTCATATGATTTTCGTTTTCACTCATACCTAAATGCTGGCAGGTAGTTGTTCAACAGCTGAATTTTGTTGAGAGAAGCTCATCTTCACTGTCTTATGATGGAGACTCCAACTTCAACTCCAGCTCGGGATCAAGCTCCATGACAACAGGCAATTACTTCCATAACACATACCCGTCCCAAATACGTGTTTCCTTTTTGTCGAAGTTGCAATAAAAATTTACTTTTTGTTCATTGATAAACCAACCAAACCAAACAAGTCCGGTATATCCCACCTGGATGTGGGGTTGCGGGGGTAAGATATATACATGCCTGACCTCTACCCGAAAGAGTAGAGTGACTGTTTTCATGAAGACCCTCAGCTAGTGAAAAGTGCTTGAAAGGGATAAATACAAATATGCTAACTTGTGAAACTCTGATGTCTCTACTGTTTTGGGTCACAAATGCCTCTGTTTTTGGAGTTATTGAGGGGTATTTATTATTTAAGATACCTTTGATCGAACTTTTTGCTCGATCAAACTGTGCATTTTTTCTTCGTTTCTTGGTCACATTTTAAATTAAAGAGATTTTTCAGGAATTATACTCCCTTTGTGCCCTGAAATTTGAATTGTTTGAATCTAAAAATATTTCTTAAAAGTGTTAGATTATTTACCAAATATCTAATACACCCTTTAACAACATGTGTACCTAGATCGACATTATTAGTGTGTTCTAGCGATGACAATGGGCAAATGAATACGTATAACATAAAAACCTTCCGGAACGGAAATTCTTTCAATTTTCATCGGATGTTGAAGTAACAAGATTCTAGTTTTTTGGTCCCCCCGTCTTAGCCTAGCAGATAATGAGGTGGACATCCTTCCAATCTTATCATCTTTTAAATGAAAAGTAGAACCATGTGAAACTCAACCTCGGACATTTATGTGAGAATTTCTTGAAACATTTTTTCGGTCCTTTATAGAAGATCCCCTCAGTTTTTCTATATTGTTTTGGTGCAGGTAAAAAGCAAAAGAATTATGCAGCAAACGGCACCGGATCGACAGAGGAACTATGGCAAGCTTTCTTCGCTAATCCTACCGAATGGTGGGATAATAGGAAGAACAAGGTACTTACGTATACGGGTTTAGGGTTTAACGTATTTGTTCTTTTCCCTCTGTGCCCACAAAATATAAATATTAAATGATCGAACGGAATGAAAGATAGTGCATCATAAGACCATCTCCGAAAAATTATCCAAAATGAAGCAAATGGAGATTTTGGATTTCTTAATAACTTTTTGCTCCAATAGATTCTCCAAAATTGAATGTTGAAGAGAGTGAAATGTTTTTTTATTGTTCCGGTCAATGAGGTTAGATATAGAGTTTAATCTTTGTCCTTGATGTTTGCAATTTTCAATGGGTATCGTCCCTGAACTTTAAGAACTTGGATTTGGTCACTCACGTTTGGCAATTCCCAACGGTTTTGGTCCCTCTGTCCAACGGTCATTAACTTTTTCCCTTAAATGAATTTGAGGGGTGTTTTTGTCATTTTCACTGTTTTGATTATATTAAAATTTAATATAAAAAGCATATTATATTTTAAATTGTACAACAAAAATGGAAAAGGAAAAACAAGAACTGCTGGTTATTCTTTTTCTTTTCTTTTACAATTTAAAATATATAAAATAGTGAAACTGACTAAAATACCCCTATTTAATTGGTTTTAATGGAAAAAGTTAAATGATCGTTAGACAGAGGAACCAAAGCCGTTGGGAGTTGAGAAGCCAAATCCGCATTTCTAAAGTTTAGAGACGATATTCGTTAAAACTTGCAAACATTATAAGGACCAAAATTGAAGTTTACTCTTAGATATATTATCGTTTTATTATATAAAGCATATTTGAAAGCTCATTGGGATATTGAATATTTTAATAATATAATTAATGGAGAAATGTATTTTCTTTTTAGAATTTAACTTTTGCTTTTACATTTTTGGAGGAATTATAGAGAACATGTTGGAGATGATGTAAAGATCCATTTATATGCTTTAATAAGGAACCCAAAACTAAACTCTATCTTACCCTTTTGTCATTGGTTCACAGAGGAGCCCAAACTATCCGGATTTCAAGCACAAAGACACCGGTGAAGCCTTATGGGTCGAAGGGAGGTACAATCCATCTTGGGTTAAGTCTCAGTTATCGATATTAGATTCACGAATGGAATCTTTTCACAATCAAAACGCTAATAAGCATTCAGATTTCATGTTTGGAGACAACTTGACGTCTTATTAACTTATGATTTAGCCCAAGAAACGCCATTATAATTTTGTGTATATGATTCTATTATCTTTAGCTCATGCTCCTAGACCCTGCTTTCGAATAGGATTTACCGGGTCAGTTTGGTTTTTACCTGTGGCTCATGCTTATGTATAATGCCTGTGTTGGTTTGTTATAGAATGTTTTCGGTTTGCTCTTGGCTGCAACGGTTGTATTTGTTCATCAAAGTTGGGTAGACTTTGGGCTAACAGTTTATCATTGGGATGGTCTAGAATTGTTCTTAGCTTAGGTTTAATTATGTCTAGATTTATATCTTAATATCAATGTAGACGAGGGATCAGAGTAAGATGTTTGTTTATCTCTTAATAATTTCATTAAGAGACAACCTCTGAATCGTTAACAGGGAATTTTGTTTGATATAAAAAATCTACCTCATAATGGTTTTAAAACCTTCTGAACGATTTTGTATCTTGGACATTTCTTAACCATTCAGCGTCCTAATTTTGCTCTTAATAATTATCAAACAATTATATTTCATTTTSCATTATACCATAAGAGCCTCTTAATCAATCTCAGTACTTAATTAATTTGTACCAAACCATTCAATAACTGTCAAACAACCTTCTAGGAGTTACGGTAAGAATGGTCAGAACACTTATGAGGCATTAGATGAGTTAATTTTTTAATCTAATTTTTTCTAATTACTTATAGTATTTTCAACTATATATACCTTCAATTACATTCAGTTAACTTTATCTTCAAGTTGGATGTACTTTTTAAGTCATTTTCATGAACTTTTACATATATTTAATCACTTTTACATCCATGAATTTGTTTACTTTCAGTCGTGATGATAAAAAAAAAGTAAATAAAGGTAATTGAATGTAGATGAAAGTTTGTTCTTACATCAAAACTTTTATTCTTGGCGGAACCTAACATAATGCATTACAGTTGGGTAAGAACAAATATATCTTCTTATTTGTATTTGATGTAAAAATACGATTTTGCATATTTATATGACGTATGCAAAATAATCTAAAGACTATTTTTGTTAAGATCTTGTAATTTACAAACAGGTWTCGGAAAACTAGTTATTGTTCAAAAGTTCATTATTATCCAGTGATGATCTTAGATGTCTTATAGAAGTAAACGAAGTCCATGGACTCGAACCTCAGTTGACTAACTTATTCAAATTTGTTGTTATTGTAACGTTGTACTTTCCTTTGAATGTCGTAACCAGACCATTTTTAGTGCTAAATTTGACATCAATTTCTGGTTTGTTTATGCAAAAATGATTTGTAAAAGGCCACCATGGAAGTAGTTTACACTGCTCCGTCCTAAAAATATCACGTAAGAGACAGATACCAGTGCTTAGAAAGAGGCAATTTCCAAAGGGGTTGTACCTCTCACACCATGAAAATAAAAAATTAAATTACAAAAAGTAAACCCTAATATAAATACATACATGTATATATAGGATTGAGTTTTCGTGAGACCAACCTGTTTCATGAGACCTGTGAGACCAATATGTTTTTATGAGACTACCTTTTTACATTTAAACTTCACACTAAAACATTGTGAAGGTAACATTCACATTGTTTTTACTGTGAAGGTTCAAATTTTTTTGACCTTCATAATGTTTTGATATGAAGTTTCAAGTGTAAAAATGTGGTYTCACGGGTCTTATGAAAACAAGCTGGTTTCACATGAACCTAACCCTATATATATAAACCAAATCAAACCGTTTATATATCAAAAAGAGAAAGATCAATAAAATACTTCATTTGTCCTATAATAAATGTCTACATTTCTATTTTAGTTTGTAACAAAATAAATGTCAGTTCTCAGAAGTAAGTGTCTACTTTCTCATTCTACCATTCATTACGAGAGAAAGAAAATCTCTCTCAATTATTATGGATAAGATTATGTTTTAGTTAASTAAAAAGTATATTAATTACATATTTCTACAACTTTTATTATGATCATCTATTTTAAGACGAAGGAAGTAGTAAATTACACAAATCATCCATGTGGTTTATTGAAACCCTTGAAATTGCCATCGAATTTCGAAATTACACCAAAATCTCCAATGTTTACTTACTCCTACATTCCTAGGCCTAAATGACACTAAGTGTGCGTTTGGTTTGCAAGATGTTTCTGAGGGATTTGGATTTGCAGGAGGAATTTGGATTGGATTGGATTTAAAATCCATTCATGTGTTTGGTTTGCAGGATTGGAATTGGATTCCTTTATATAGATAAACACCTTGGAAACTTCATACAAACATCATACATAAGCATCATACAAAAACGTCATACAAACATTATACATAAGCATCATACATAAGCACACCAAGAAACATCTGACTCCATTAAATGATCTACAAACTTCATACATAAGCATCATGAATGAATCCAATACAAACTTCATTCATAAGCATCATACATAAGCACACCAAGAAACATTTGACTCCATTAATTGATCTACAAACTTCATACATATGCATCAAGAATGATCTACAATACAAACTTCATACATAAGCATCAATAATGATCTACAATCAAGCACCAGAAGCACAAACAATATGAACTTTTCAGAAACTGAGTCAAGGATAGTGAATCCAAATATAAGCACACCAAGAAACATCTGACTCCATTAAAACCATGTCTGAAATTAACCTAAAAGGGTACTGTCAATTGCCTTTTGGCTCAAGGGCGATCACAAGTCAAGTCTATTGTCTTTTGGCTCAAGGGTACTGTCAATTGCCTTTTGGCTCAAGGGTACTGTCAAGTCTATGGAGGATAATATGTCAAAATAGTTGCTGTTACAATAGGGTATTCAAACCCAAAACCACATGTCATGAATATTCAAACATATATACAATATATATATATATACACACACACACACACACACATAATGAAGCTGGTAGCGATTTGAAGAACTAAATCAAGAAAAGGGGACAGGAAGATGTAAAAGCATCAATAAAATACTACAAAAGGGGAAAGGGATTTACCTGCTGAGTGATGGGAGAAGGCGGCGAAGAGGAAGGGTTTATCGACGGGTTAGGGCGGCAGCTTCTCGAGGGTACGAGATGGGAGCACCGTGGTGAGGACGACCGATTAGGGCGCAGCTTAGAGAGGGGACGGGAAGGGAGCACCGACTTCACCCACCGATTAGGGCACAACTTCGAAGGGCGGGAGGAAGCGATGGGAGGGAAGGTGGGTGAAGGAAGCGGTGGGAGGGAAGGTGGGTGAAGGAAGCGGGAGGAAGTGATGGCGGATGAGAGGAAAAGCTAGGATTGGGTTTCAAATCCCGCCTCTTTGCAATGGATTTCCAAATCCCACGATTAATGGATTTTAATGAAATCTCAGGATTTCAAATCCTGACAATTTGGCAAACCAAACACAAGATTGGAATGGATTTTAAATCCAAATCCCCCTAATTCCATTCCATTCCTGCAAACCAAACGCACCCGGACTGTTCAGTTCATTTTCTATTAGAGCATTTGGGTCTCGCCCCCGCCCCCGCCCCCGCCCCCATTACTCAAGACCACCGCCCCTTATCTTCATGAAGCATTCTCGTGCGAGTTTTGTGTTCTCTGATCTAAAGCAACATCATATTGATTTAGGATTTTCTTTTACTTCTTGTTTTTTATTTAGGGTTTTGGAATTGGTTCACGTATCTTGTTTATATGATTGTGGTTTGTTCGTTCTTCAATTGATGTCGATCTCCTTTAGTTTCAAGGGTTATACTTACATATTTGTATACGAAGAAATATTCAACAACAATTAAGACTTAAATTTTGTCTTCAGAACATTTTTCGGGTCTGAATATTTTTTATTTGAATGTTTTTGAGTCCGAGTTTCAAGATGTTTCTATAGGTTTGAGTGTTCTCGAGAAGGATGAAAAAGCAAAATGACCAATATGCCCTCATCTAACACCCCCGTTATCTAAGGTCATGAACATTGAATGTGCATGTACGTATAAGCAAATCTACAAATGAAAACAACCGTTATTCTAATGTAATTTTGAAACTCAAGTGACGATTTTCAAAACTTTAATACGAACAATTTATGTAATTAATTCTAATAAAAATGAAAAATATTACCATAACAAAATCATAAAAATCAAATATGTGTATTGATATTTTCACTAACTTTCTTCCTAGAAATTCAAAAACCGTTATGATATGGTTTCTCAAATCTTTCTTGAAAAAACCAAAAACCCTCTTTTTCATATTATATATATATATATATATATATGATATTGTAAGTATAATTAGGGTTTATAGAGAATCATCCAACCCTCTAGCTTCAGAAGCTTTCATAATTCTGAGTCTTTTACACGAAGTGATGAACATCTCCCATGGTACATCACCAACAAGCATCCAATCTCCATCTTTATCTTCGTAAGTTGGTGCATGCTGTGATCCATTGTACCCTTCTCTCTCAGAGTACAACCCTATAATGCACTTAAACATCTTCTGCAAACCCTCCATTAGTTCTTCATAGCTTCTGTACATTTTGAGGTCTACTTTCCTCAAATATGGAGCTCCATCCATGCTCACTTTCACATACATCCCTGATCCCATCTCCGACGACTCCTTCTTCCCTTGCACTATGTTTCTCCGGTAAGATCTCACCGGCGGCCACCCAACAACTTGCTCCCTGAAAACCATTCATTTCATGTAATTAGTTTTAATATTCTGCATGTGGGTTACTACATACTAAATGGACGACTTCAAAACCGTCATAAAAGTTGGTGGATAAATCAAATCAGTTACAGATTACCCACGTATTCTTCAGGTGATCTGTTGGTATTTATTTAGATAATTTTTGTGGATAAAAGTCATTTGTTTCGTAGAGGGTATCACCAAAATATAGATTTAAACGACAATTTGCATGGATTTTGTAGCTTACTTGGTGGGTGATGCAGATCTTGATTCATTTTCATCTGTGCAGGTGCTGGATTCCATCTCCGATGAACTTCTTTTGTTACCGGAAAGACTTGTCTTTATCTCCGGCTGATCATCGGTTCCCGGCAACCCTAATCGGAGCTCGGTTGCTTTATAATTGAGATCGATATCTTCAAAAAGATTCAAAGAACTTCTCTTTCGATCCATATTATTATATATCTCCAAGAAAACAAGTGTGAATTGAAGGGTGGTGATTGGTAGAGGATCTCCGGCGGAGTTCTTGATTTTCCGGCGGTGGTGAATGGTTGAGAGAGAAGTGGTTTGTGGGTTGTAATTTAGTGATGATGGAGGAGGAGTTTTATATACAAAGATTAGGGTTGGGGACATGAATCGAGTGACTTATTCTCTTTGTGCATGGATTTCATGACTCCATAAATTTTTGCCCACTCGCACACTCACCGCACGTGATTTAAGACAAAAGAAAACCAAAAAAAAATCCAAAAAAAATAACTTTTTAGGTAATATTAACTGATAGTTGATAAGTTACTTGGTAGCAGAAAAATCAATTGAAAAACCAGTCACATTGTAAAATAATTACCTAATAAATTAGTTAAAAAATGTAAAATGATTAAAAATCATTTACATAAACACTCTTTGAAATTACATATTAGAGCATCTTTGTTGACAACTTAATAAGTTTAATGRAACTTACAACTTATTCAATCAATTATATATAATTGTTTGATAGTGATTTAATCATATAGAAAAGTGTCTTAAATGTTACTTGATTGGTTTCCATTAAGTTATGTATAAATAAAATTGTATGTATGTATGAATTAATCTGTCTGTATATATAGGAAAAAAATTTGTTTAATAGAGTTTTTCATCAATAGAAAGAGTATGTATTTTAATTGGGAGGGCCAAGCTTCAAGAAAAAAAACTTGGATTTCTGCAATAAAAACTTCTTCTTGTAAGTTTACTGAGCAAATCACTTTCTATATTATTAAGCCACTGCGAAACAGTAATGTATTATATAAAAATCTACAAGAAAAAAAAAAGATAATAGATGATTTTAAAAGACACGCGCGTGAAGAGCGTGTGAGAAAGTTTGCATAAAAGGAGACATCTTGTTAGATAAGACAGGCAGAGATGTTGGTGAAAAGACGGGCAGGTTCGGTCAGCTGAGAAGAAAGAAGGGAACATAGGGTAGACAAACCCAACCATCCACCATCTGTTAACGGCTAAGATCTCTTCACCATATCAAATCTGGATCGTTGGATCACGCACCCTAAAAGTAGGAAGACTACCATGTGATCGTGGGCCCCAGATCTTGTCGGAGATTGCGACACTCCCCATGTGTGAACTTTGATTAGTAGGTCCACTCCAAAAATCCCTTCTAAAATTTACTTTTGCTATTTTAATTTTCTTTAAAACCAGTTATGTACCCGTACAATGTGRTGGGATGTAAAATTCAAATACATGTAAGGAAAATTGCATATTACGATTACGTTTTTACCAAGTGATACAATTTAGTTTACCTTATGCAGAGCGTAAAAACAAGTGTAAAACAAATTTGTGATATGGGTTTGAACCACAAGGGTGGTGTCTGATTGATTTAAGTTTCGGCTCCAAAGATCAAAAGTGTTTGGAGTTCCCAGGTTCAAATCCAAGAAAGAATAAAAATCCCCTTGTGTCCACAGAGGTTCAAATGCAGTGACTCCGGGATACCTGCAAAGCAGGTGGTCGCTCTGGAATTAATCGACTTCCATAGCGGGTTGAATATTCAGGTTAATAAAAACACATATTTCGTTAAATTGAATCCATACCATTTCATGTATCATTCTATTATATGACCAAAAACTTATAAAAGAGTAGAAATTTGATTCTACTGCAATGTCATTACATGAACATCGAATTGTTACAAGAATAGCTATATCAAAATGAAATGACGTTTCTATCCTTTTTAGGTAGTTGTGGGTATCTGTGCCATCTATTTGCATCGATTAATCCTATCATGAAGTCATCGCGGGTGATCAACAACGACCACAAGATTGGTTTGAACTCTAAAATCCACCATTATGCATGAGAACTAACGACATTTCTAACATGATGAAGAACCATAGCTTAAAAGGAGACACAAAGAAAACCGTTAGAGAATAATTAACTGTTATTGAAAATCACTTGGATTATTTTGAACACCCGATAGAGGTGCTATGAAGTTGAAGCCCAATCATTCAGTATTTGAATCCAATGCTAAGATCAATCCGTTGTACAACTCATTTCAACGTCGACATAGAAATTGAGGTGTTTTTGCATTCAAAGCTGAGTACATAACCCTATTAGGATTCAACTCTACATGCTTAACCTAAACCTAACCTATCAATGAAATGTAAACCAGCCAATGAACTCGTCTTACGTCAATTCATTTAACCAACCTTGACAATGATATGAAAATATGATTGTTTCCCACATTGTGGGTTGTGTCTAACCGTCAAAAAATGACTGTTTTCCCATAAAGATTAGCCGCATGAAAGGCACACGACTTTCTTAAACCAAATAGACAGAAATTTGAATATGAAACTGATATTGTTGATGCCAAGGACTAATATTGTTAAAACCGATATTGTTGGATATAAACTTCTACTTGACACATATGCATCTGCATCTGCATCATATAGAATTTAGCTGGTTTTGTCTATATTCCTAGTTCATAAGTAATCATTTTTTGAGAGTTCTCCAAATTTGAAGAATTTCATCTTCTCTTCTGCTTCTTCTATTTTGAAGAAGGTTTTGGGTAATCTGTTGAAGCAAAAATACCCAGATCTCCATTTTGTAGAATCTATTATAAAATTTAATGTAAATAAATAATATTACATCAAATTTAGCGTGTTATGAAATTTGATATTTGATGTAAGATTGAGATATTGAAATTAAAGATGGGTTTAGATGTGTATATTTAAATGGCGCATGCATGCCCACGGTGGCAATTGGCAAACACGTGGACGGCATCTCGTATTTAAGAAATTGGGCCCGTGGTCCTTTTTATGTTTCCTGTGGTCCAGTCCAATACCATTCCTTTTCTATATGTACACATTTTGATGCATGCAGTACAACAACAACCTATACCCTACAAAATTATACATACATACTTATACATACATACATACATACATATACACACACATATTATATATATATATATATATATAGAGAGAGAGAGAGAGAGAGAGAGAGGGGGGGGGGAGTTGAGATTCCTGTGAGAAGAGAGGTTATGTTGAGAAGAGTTAGAAGAGATCTTCGTCCTTTGATCAATTCTAATTGAATGTCAGTACTAATGAGGTGCACTGAGATTGTGGTTTTGACTGGTCAAGATTTACGGATTTGACTGCTCAAACGAAAAGAGTGGGGTAGTTTCGTAACTTTTACAAATATGCGGCAAACAAGTGTATATGTGAATGAGTTAATTAGTTCATATGTAAATCACACGGGTTAATATGTGAATCGGTTAATTAGTTCATATGTAAACCAGTTAAATAGTTCACATGTGAATCACACTGGTTCACATAATCACTTTTTTTGCCGCTTATTTGTAAAAGTGTCGAAAGTACCCCTTTATCTTTTGCATACCATGTGAAGAATTATTCAATACTTCACAGTCAAAGTCGCAAATCTTGACAGATGAAGGGTTAGGATTACTTTTTTATTTCTCAAATAAACCTATAGCTTTCGTGAGACCCGTAAGACCAATTTATGTTAATTAATCAATTTTATAAGGTAATGATTTAATGGTTTAAAATTGTACGGTGACAATTTTGTGATTATTGAGAARTCTCGTGGCAATTTTGTGATTATAAATGTTGAGATTGTAGATCTAATCCAAGGGTTGAGAATTGACCTTACGGGTCTCACGAAAAACTTTTGGTCTCACATGATCCCAAGTCTATATATATATAGAGAGAGAGGTTGGTTATTATACAACCCTTACATTTGTACAACCAATACAACACAATCTCAACCGTCCATTTCATTTGATTAATATGTGATTTCATATAAGTTTTAATTGTTTCCTAATATAAAGTATTGATCATAATTAATGAACCATATTCATCTTCCATAAATATTCAAATAATAATAAATGAACTCTCATTGTTTCCATAAATATCTCAATTTATTGGGTTGCATTAGTTGTACAAATGTAACGGGTTGTATTTGAAACAAATTATATATATATATATATATATATATATATATATATATATATATATATATATATATGCATCACCTATTGCCATCCTTAAATATAAAAAGAGAAAATAAAACCTAAAAAAATATAATAAACAAATACTAGACATGTATGTAAAAGCAATTATTATTTTTATCGACAATAAAATTGACATAGTCTTCATACCTAATTAATTATTACAATTTTTTTTAGTCAAACAAATGACAATTTTACTTTTAAAGAATGTATTTTTCTTATCAACTTGTAAGTATTTGTGCATTAGTTAAGGATAGATATAGAAATTTAGTTAGATATTTTTAAAAATAGATACTTATTTTGAAAATTTAGTTAAGGAAATGGGAAGTCTGTTGCTCGTATTAAACTTTTGAAAATTGATTTCAAGACTTGAGGATTTAGATATATTTTTGGATGATTGTAATAACTAATGACTTTGTTGGGTATATTTTTAGTATTATTTATCATATTTCATTTGCCAATTTTATGAATTTTAGTACCCGCCACCCCAACTCAACCTGTCCTAACCCGCAAGGGTTAGGTTGGGTTGAGTTATACTTTTGAATGAGTTGGGTTGGGTTGAGATTTCCCAAACCGTCATAATTGGGTTGGGTTGTAAAAATATCATAAACCGCCCAACCAACCCGTGTTCACCCCTAGATGTGAAATCTTACAATCCAGCCTCTTGGAACCCAGTATCCTTGTTGGCACATCAGTTCGGTTTCTGGCTTCGATACCAATATCTGACATCCAATGCTAACCATACCAGTTTTTGTCCATACCTGAACTCATGGTCCTAAATTCTTCTTATCGAGAAAGTATCAAATCCCTTATAAGATAAAATCTGTTCGTCCATACCTGAACTCATGGTCCTAAATTCTTCTTATCGAGAAAGTATCAAATCCCTTATAAGAGAAAATATGTTCACCTCTCCAACCGATACAAGTCTTACGGTTAAAAACAATGTTTATGTTTACAAAAAGATTACAAACCTTTTTTTGCTAACAAAAGATATTCTTTAAGGATTTGAATCATAACTAAATTAATGATTTATTTTATTTCTATATAACTGTAACATATTATTAATAAGACTTGAGATCATGTGAGACAAACTTTTTTACATTTGAAATTTTACAACAAAACGCTGTGAAGGTAACCTTCACAATGTTTTTGCTGTGAATGTTCGGTTTTTTACCTTCACAGTGTTTTGCTGTGAAGTTTCAAGTGTAAAAAAATGGTCTCACCAGTCTCACGAAAACATGTTAGTCTCACTTGAACCTAACACTTATTACTAAATAATAATTAAAATATAAAAATAAATCAAATCAAATCAAATAATAAAGATCACCCAACAAATCAATTATGAAACAAGGGTGTTCCTGGCTTCTTTTTTTTGTCTCTTTTTTTTATTTATTTTAAAACAATGAATTATGTTGTCTCCATATATTTATAGGTAAAGAAACATTAATCATTATGATTCATAGCTTAAAAGATGTGTTTGTTAACATATAAACAAGAAAAAACAAGAATTAGAATATGTTTTTGATGATCAACAATAATTATTAATTAAAAATTAAATATTTAAAAAATAGAAAAACTGAATCACAAGARTGGTGCCTGATTGGTTTGAGCTTGGCTCCAAAGGTCAAAAGTACCTACGGGTCCCAGGTTCAAATCTAAGAAGGAACAAAAATCTCCTTGTGGCCACGGAGGTTCAAATGCGATGACTCCGGGCTATTTACAAAGCAGGTGGTCGCCCTAGGATTAGTCGGTTCGCATAGCGGGTTGGATATTCAGGTTAATCAATATATATATATATATATATATATATAATACAACTGATATATCTATTTTTTATTTTCTTCAATATTTGAGCTCGAGATCGATTAACTCGTTTGTATACTCTAGCTCGATGGTTTTTATATCTTGATTATATAATTTATTAACATATGTATGTGTTTGGCTCGAAAAAATGGGTGCTTGAACGGCTTAGTCCGGCTCGACTCAACTTGTAAGGTTTAATCGAACATTCAAACAAGCAGAGTCGAATGTTATGGATTTGATTCGTTAAGTTAATCGAGTTTTATTATGTATTCGAGATCAACTTGAGCTCAAGAATTATTAAGCTCGAGCTCGAGAATTATTAAGCTCAAGCTCGAATCTCAGTAGCTCGATAAAACTTATTGAACCAATCCACTAGGTTTAAAGACCTCCCTTCTTTTTGAGATGCTCTAAGGGGCCGTTTACCTAAACACTTACCCGGTAAGTACTTACCGGTAAAATCCAACAATATCGCTTACTTACAGGGTAAGATTTTATTCACTAAAACGCATCGTATAAAACATTATATCCCGGTAAGCGCTAATCATGGTAAGAGTCCTCGTCCTCACTTACCGGGTAAAACTCTCGATTTTTGCCTTCGCTCTTACCGGTAAGATTTTGTTCTTATCATATTCATCCGGTAAAATAAAGTGACTTGGTAAGTGATTACTCGAATAAGTGTTTGATAAACGGCACCTAAGGGGCCGTTTACCAAACACTTACTCGGGTAAGTGAACACCAAATCATTTTACCTTACCGGATGAATATGGTAAGGATTAAATATCTTATCCGGTAAGAGCAACACAATGACGAAGAGTCTTACCCGGTAAGTGAAGGCGACAACTCTTACCACGGTAAGCACTTACCGGATAAATTGTTGTATACGATACCATTTTGGTGGATTAAAATCTTATCCGGTAAGTAAATGATAATGTTAAATTTATCGGTAAATATTTACCGGATAAGTATTTGATAAACGGTCCCTAAGTATATAAGAATTTAGGTTGAGTCAAATGGTCAAAGTAAATTATTGATTGGTTTGTACATTAATGAAAAAGTCACCATCATATTAATTAGTACAGCCAACACTCAAAAAGTTATATCTTGGCTCATTAATGCCTCCTTTACCTACATTCACATTGGATCATACCCTGGCCCCACGCCACAACTTGATATGGCCAAAAATCAGTTCTGAACTGAAGTCAAATCGATTTTTTTAAAATCGAATCGACCGATCTTGGTTCTGGTTGCAACCAAAAATCCTACGATTGAACCGAAGCCCGGTAACCAGTCTCGAGTCCAGACCATCGAGCTGGTTTCAAATCCGATTCAAGACCTTACTTGGTTTTTCTTTGTTTAAATAAAAATATTTGTACACAAAGATGTTTATTAATGTTTTTGTAATCTAACATTGAAATACAATTTATATAATGCATTTACTTGAATTTTTTTAAACATTTTATAAAAAAAATCTTTAAAAAATCTTTAAAAAACTTAAATTACAGTTAATAAAAACTTAAGAAACAAAAAATTGGTCCAACACATAACCGATCCTAGGTCAAGTTAGGGTGTAAGTGAGTCGAGCTTCTTGATGAGCTACTCGAGCTCGTTTATCTCGAGCCCGAGTTTAATAATTCTCGAGCTCGAGTCGATCATGAACACAAAATATAACTCATTTAACTTAACGAGTCGAGCTTCATAACACTAATGTTCGACTCGGCTCGTTTGAAAACTCGATTAAACTTTTCAAGTCCAGTCGAGCCATTCGAGCAAACATTTTTTCGAGCCAAACATACTCATATGTTCACTAAATCATATCATACAAAAACAAAACTTATCAACCTCAAGCCTATAAACGAGTTAATCGATCGTATGTTCAAGCCCATAAACGAGCATCGAGCTCGAGAACTACATTGAAAAAGTTATTTGAGCTAAAGTTAAGCTCAAACCTTTTCGAGCCCAACTAAAATAACCTACTACTCTACTCGACCAGACTCTCATTTATCGGTTTATAATTATAACCGGTCTCAAACTCTCAATTAGTCTTTGGATAGGGCCCAATTTGAGCATGTCTACCCTACCCACAACTATAAATTTTATTTTGCAACTTTTTGAGCATTTAATATAATGAGACGATTACCTATATTTTAAGGAAACCCACCCACCGTCTCATATCCAATTTTAGCATACCACGTGTACCTCATTATCAGGTCTAAATTTCAGGAACATTTAATACCTTCATCACGACTTTAGGGCAAATTGCCTTCAATTCATACACAACAATTATCAAACCAAACTACCCCAACTCTTACTGTTATAAATCTGACCTGAATTATATCTGACAAAAATAAAATGTAAGCATATATTATCATTGACGTAAAAGATTGTTCATATAGAATGCGTTTGATATACAGACTGGACTAGAGTACAAACATGACTCAGCAGACGATTGTGAGATATGCGGGTGAAGAATTATGAAACATTTTATGGTTTTAATTTGAAATGAGTAAATTTACTTCATCCCGTCACATAATGAATGTCTAGAAGGAAAAGACAGTTTTAGAAAATGTGAGTGAGGTTCAGTAAAAAACACATATATAAAACTGAAGACCCAAAATAACCGTTCATTTGTACTATATGCACATATTACATATTTTAATTAACAAGATGACAAATTTACCCTTAATAAAAGAAATAACAAAGTTTTCTCATCTCATAATTAAAAGAGTATAATTAGAAAATAGTCACTTGCTTTTAAAAGTAACATTTATTTTGAAACAAACTAAAAAAGAAACTTAAACATTTATTCAAGGACAGATGAACTCCCATCACTCAGTTTTGTCTGGTCTAAAGTCTAATGTCACACCAAGTTTTACTTCTATTGAGTCCCACATAACAGACACACTCATAAAGACCCAGGTTGCACAAAATACTATTTTCTAGCAACCCCAAAAGTATACCAAAAAGACAAGAAACAAAAGGGTGTCAACAGATCATAATTATGGCCTACCACAAATAATCCCCCAGTCCCAGAAATTTGGGAGAACAAAAAAAAAACATTTTATTTTGCATTACCTGAGAAGAAACAGACAATACTTCAACTCACCTTTGATTTCCTTCCTCCTGTTGTTGTCTCTTGATTTCATCTAGAATTTGCAATTGTTCTTTTTATTCGTTTTCACGAAACTTTAATCGTGAGTTTGACCTTCAAAGACTAACCGATTTGATTATCAAATCCGCGTGTTTCTTTGACTTCAAGACAAGTTCCGCATTCGGCCTGTCATTGTATTTGATCTGTTTTTATTTTACAAGCCAAAGGTCAGCAAGTTAAGAAAACGGAAATCGGAGTAGAGGATAAGTCAAGATTAGTAGCGTACCCGTTGTTTGGCGATCTCTAGGGTATTACCTAATAATAAGATTTAAAAAGGATGCATATTTATTATAATTGTAACAATCTTTTCATATCGACAATAAAAATATGTTGTCCTCAAATCCCTTGTCCCCTGTCTGTCCCACCAATCATGTGAAGTCAGTCACGTCATTATTTTATTTAATATAAATTTATTTGATTCTTGTTTATATTCTTTTTCCTCAATAAATAGATGATGTGGCTTCATATGTTTTGTAAGGGTGTCCGGGCCAAAGCCCGACTAATCCCCGGCAAATTTGGAGGCTAAACATGGCCCCACTTAAATGTCGCCAACACTCCCCTCCCAGGGTTCGAACTTGGGTTCATGACTATGCCATGCCCAAGCCTTTACCACTAGGCTGGAAGGTCTTTGACGCTTCATATGTTTGATGGACATGAACAGACAAGGGATTTGGGGACAACTGGTTTTTATTCATACAAGGGATTATGTTTCCTTGTCCCCTCTCTCCACCAATCACGTGAAGTCACGTCATTATTTTATTTAATATGAATTTTTTTATTCTTGTTTATATTTTCTTTACTCAATAAATGGATGATGTGGCTACATATGATTGGTGGAAGAGGAAGGGACGGGGGATTTGGGACAACAAATTTTTATTCATGCGGATGGATCATGAATGGAAGACAATTACCGGTTGATATATGTCTCTTCAGAAYTCGTTCCATTGCTACATCAATGTCAAGATCAATGAACCTTCCAGAAATTTGAAACTAGATTAGTAATGTTCCAACATTTTAAACCGGCTAAATTATGAAGAAGGGTAGTAAAGTCAACATTTTTAAGAATTATATGCATTATTTGAATCCACGTCGAGTTTGACTAGTTTCTAAGAGAATATTGCATCATGGCAAAGCGCTATATTTGGTAGCAGAAAAGGGGGTAAATAAATTTCAGTCCCTAAACAAATCTAATAATTTCTCGATCATAAATACTCCCTCCGTTCCAAAATAAATATCCACAATAAAAAAGGTACGCAGTTACAGAAGTGTATAACTATTACACTTTTTAATTAATAAAATGACATTTTACCTTAATAATAGAGGGAGTAGTGAATTTCTCCATCTCATAATAAGGGTAGACTTGGAAAGTATGAGCTTACTCTTGAAAGTGGACATTTATTTTGGGACAAACTAAAATAGAAACGTAGACACTTATTTTGGGACGGGGGAAGTAACAACTTTTAGTTCCAAAGAACATACCGTAAGTACTAAAGATCTTAGAATTACCATTTCTCGTCTAACATTGATGCTATTTCTTTCCAAGTATCGTCTTCTAGGAGTAAATAATTGCCTTCAACTATCACAACTTTGTGCCTGCAAATAGCATACTTCATTTAGAACTATGACTAAGGGCCTGTTTGATAGCAGCTTAATGAGCTTAACAGGATTTACAGCTTATTCGGTCAGCTCTACATAACTGTTTGGTAGTGGCTTAATGATATAGAAAGTGGCTTAGCTTTATGCAGAAAGCCAAGTTTTTTCCGAACCTGCCCCTTCCAATTAAAAAACATGCTCCTTCCATCCGTGAAAAAAATCTCCCAAACAAAAACCTTCTCAATCTATACATATAGATTAATCTACACAAACAGCTTTATCCATACATGACTTAATGAAAAACTAACCAAACAACCCCTAGATGTAGAGACCGTTTTGCAAAGTTTCACAAAAAGCATGCAATAAAGTTTACATAGCAAGTTCTCTAAAATAGCATGAATGAAAGGAACGTAAAGAGAAACTCTTTAGGCACATAAATGCTGCAGGCACTCTCCCGGTTTTCAGAATTTTACACCAGCTTTTCGTCATTTATTAACCACAATCCATACAAATGAATGACTCCATCAGTTCCAAACTAAATGTCCACAAGAAAAGAAGGGTACACAGTTTCAAAAATGTATAATTTACACTTTTTTAATTCACTAAATGACAATTGTACCCTTGATAATGAAGGGAGTAATAAATTTCTCTATCTTCATAACGAAGGGTAAAAATGGAAAGTAGGAACTTTCTTTTTGAAAGTGGGCATTTATCTTGGAATAAACTAAAACAGAAATATGGACACTTATTTAGGATAGAGGGAGTATATCTGATTCTTGGATGCCAATTGGAGCTGCAACCAGTAGCAGCACCGATTTACAACTCAGTAATTCACAACACAGTAGATTTGACGATTGTGATTCTTTCTGTGTCATCTATTTGATTTTTAGTACCTATTTACCCCCCCCCCCCAAAAAAAAAAAAACAAATATGGCCTCTATCCCAAGTAGTTTCGTGCGTGAAGGCTGAAGTAGAAACCCATAAGAAGTAGAAAATAGAAAGAGAAGAAATGATTGAGCGCAAGGTAGATGACTAGCATCCTTTCATGCTCCCTTATTTAAAGCCAATTCCTCGATCCTTTAAAGCCCATGACTACTTCACCCCCTGTTTCTCTTTAATACTCTCCGGCCTCCCTTCTCACCGGTGCATCCCGAAATCTAAGCAGGAGATGCTTAAACCATCTGAAGCGGTGTTGTTGCTAACTATTATTCTCTCTGATCCAAAACAATGTCCACAGTGAAAAAGACATTTAGTTTTATAAATGTACAATTATTACACTTTTTTAGTTAACTAAATGACAAATTTACGCTTAATAATAGGAATAATGAATTTCTCTCTCTCTCATCAGTAAGGTAGAATTGGAAATCAGAGACTTATTCTTTGAAGTGGATACTTACTTTGGGACAAACTATAATGTAAATGTGGACACCTATTTTGGGAAGGAGGATGTACTAGTCATTACTCTTTCGTAGCCGAATATTAATTCAACCCCATATCTAAATTCGGGATCTTGGCTTGGTCTACATCCAACATTACCCTTCTCTATGGTTTCGCTTCTACTTTTCTGTTCTCTTCCTTGTTAATACGTTCTTAAGAATTTGTTGGTAAAAAGAGCATATTTTACAGAGACTACACATGCAGGCATCACAATTACTCCATTCAGTCATGTAACATTATCAGAATCTTCTCTTATGGGCCCAAGTCTAAATAAACAACAGCCATTAACTTAGCCAGCCTGATCTTGGTAATTTTAAGCTATGATATAACAATTTAGTTAGATTCGCTCTCCCTTACATGTCTGTATATTATGTCGATATTAATGAGGGATTTAGTAGAGAGGACATGCCCAAAAGACAGAAATTAGATGAAGTATAATCTCACAGATATATAATACATACTGAACATTTACGAAGATATCGTCTTCAACTGGGTCTCCAACACCATGGTCAAAAGATGGAGCATAAACCGACCCCTGAATTACGATTAATCATTAGATCTGATGTTAATGAAATAAATAATAAATATATAAGATTATAAGTACAGATTAGGTGATCGGAATCAGTCAAGTTGATATAGGAAAGGAAATATTACCTGATTCCTCAGGGTCTTCAGACATTTTAAGAGTAAATCAGGATTAAATGTCCACGGAGCTGATTTGACCACATAACAGTTGGTTTTTATCAAGTGATTGCAACATTTAATAATGACTGATATGATACGAGTGAAGAAACTCACCTCCCCTTCTTGCGTGGGCTTCCTTCGGATCCTAAAAGGAATAACAATAAAAGAATCAAAATTGACCAAGTGCTCATTAAAAAATGTACTAATTAGCGTAGGTGTATATTGTATCAGTCATGTGCCTCGGCTAATAGTTCCTACTTAAGTACTTACACAATTATACTCCCCTAAACCAATGATTTCTTAGGGGCCGTTTACCCAAACGCTTACCGGGTAAGTGATAACCGGTAAAAGTCAACACTCTCACTTACCTTATTGGGTAAGATTCTAATCCATTAAAACGACATTGTATTCAACAATTTATCCTGTAAGCGCTAACGGGGAAAGAGTCATCACCCTCACTTACCGCGTAAGACTCTAGGCCCTTGTCATCGCTCTTACCAGTTAAGATTCTCGGTCCTTGCCATGTTCATCCGGTAAGGTAAAGGGACTCCATAAGCGCTTCCTCGGTAAGCATTTAGTGAACGGCCCCTTAGTTACATCATTCATTTTGACATCTGTTCATGAATATGATTGATTTAGAAAAAAAATTACTTTATATGGGCCTGATTTACTAGTTTTGTAGCTGAATCATGCATGTTAAGGTTTCTTAACAAGTGAAAGAGAGATTTATTCAGACTCTCGCAGTGAGAAGTGGGAGAGATTGAAAGGAAAAGAACCTCCATTGAATCCAGCTGGTGGCGATAAAGATGGAAACCATCCATGGGAAGGACTACAGCAATTTCCGGAGGTTCAACCTGAGAATCGAAGGAACATGATTTTTGAGGCCATATCTTGTTTACACGCTTAGCGATCTCTGAAGCAACAGTGGTCTTTCCAGCACCAGGAGGGCCAGCTAAACCCACAATATGCCTGCATGAAAAAGCAGAAATTTTGGAGATCAGATAACTCATTTGCTGCTGCATGTCGAATTTAACCATTTGGATTTTGTTTTGCATTAATGCCAACCATCAAAAAGGGCAGTATGTAATACTATTAGTGAATGTTTCCATAATGTATTGTGATCATGATGAGCTGAAAAGTGATATGTCAACACTCGGAGGAAAATGAGTGTTAAGGAAAAAGCCAGAGCAATCTTCCAGCCTCCACCATCCCCACTTCCCAACATCAAAAAGATGTCTCAAAAATCCTACAAGTCTTTATGGAAGACTAATCGACTCATCAGGTTTATCCAACAAATCAAAGATCTAAATTCTAATGAACTAAATTCATATTAGGTGTGTACACTTTATTCATTGGACGCGTACAATGGTCTTACACAATTGGTGATCAAATGGGTAATTTCCAATTGAAATCGAATGTTTACAGAAGGTACCAACAATTGAGAAGATGGAGGTGTCCTGACTCGCATCAAAATGAAAATACCGAACCCCCTCCACCTATTCCCCTTTTTCAGTTTATACCCCTCTCCACTAGACAACATCATATTATTAATTCCCTTTTTACCCTTTTGAACTTACTAATATTACTTTATAGCTACTATTACTGAGACTATATTGCCCCCTCACCACCAAACTCTACAATTTGTTTCTCCTGGCATATGTAAACTTGACAGTAGGTTTATCATCCACAAATCCAGATGAGAAACTATAACRCCCCAAATTCAGGACAAGAGAAGAGTGAGGTCCAAAAGTGCTATTGTATGATGAATAAAGTTTAGGGTTGAAGACTTGATGTAGGAGGAATCAAAGTACATGGACTAAAGTGGAAAGGCTTATATACGTTCAAAATGAATGTGTCCAAGGAGGTTATGCAAGGTTATGCAATTTGCGGGCAGCAACAGTTTGGGGGAGTTGAGGAGCCAATTGAAGATGCAATATGCTGTCATTTTCACTCCTATATCGTAACCCGAAGTCAGAGAAGGAACAAGAAGAGGAATACAAGGTTTTCAAGTGGAAAGGAAGCAAAAAGGGGTCAGTATGTGCAGGGAACTCTTCAACAAGATTAAGTTAATAATTTTGCTTCAAGTTTATGTTTTGATGCTTCTCCAGTAGCATTGCACGTAGTAGTAACGATTGCCATCGAAATGGAATCAGTACGAGGCCTCAAGGCCATAAAAACGAAGAATAAATGGAGGATTTAGTGTACTTGACATGGTAAGTGATAATGGGCACAAATTAAAGCATGATGTGTAATGTTGTTGATGCATAGACATGCTAAGTGATGGGAATGCATGTTAGTAGCAATTTGGTGCAAGAAAAACGAATGAAAATGATATAAATTTGGTTAAAGATGGGGTTGTGTGCACATTGGTTTGTTGACAGGCCCTCTGTGATGAAAGTGATGGGGTCACATGGTGAAAGAGACGAGCAAGGTCAGAGCTCACCTATAAGGCCTGCACAGATGCAGTCAAGACTGAAAGTGAGCTTAATCTCACACATAAAGTCGCATTAACTAGTCCAGGCCAGCTTAGCAAAATAAGCTTGCCTGAGCTCACAGGCCAGCTTAGCAAAATGAGATTGCCTGAGCTCACACAGATGTATGCGAGTTTGGACACAAGCTCAAGATCGCGCCCATGGTTACATTGACTAAAGTTTGACCTAGACCTGAGTTGTTCAGAATGCTATGCTTAGTCAAGTAGTATAAGTGTTACGTGAATAGTACAAGCACTTAGATGCATGTGTATGATATATATACATGTTATAAGTGGAAAAGAGTTACACTTACACAAACTTTGGGTGGTTTCATGAGACTTTCCGAAACATGCATATGTTATATGTATGTTCTCAACTATGCTTATGAAAACTGAATGAGCATGCTATGTGTTCATATTCAAGCTTAAGCATGCTATGTGTTCACATTCAAGCTTAAGAATGCTAATGTAAAACCTATAAAGAATATTAAAAAAATTTGTAGAACAATAATTAATAGAAGCGAGTATTCCTCCACTGGATGATTGCAAGTCCCGGAACATTACCAGCAACATGTGATAGCCAATGACCATGATTAACTTATGGCATATCTTAACTATCTGAATATGTATATAAATGTAATTATGAATGTTCCACGCACCCTAAAATAGATTAATTGTTTTATATCATAAGACCTGAACTTACGTCATACTGGTATTTGTTCCTGAAGCAGCAGTTGGCACCACACGTTCAGCTAAAGTATCATATACTTCATCCATGGACCTAGAAAATGGGGAGTAATCTAAAACCTGAGTTTGAGAAATATTAAAATACATATTAACCATGGCAATCATATCAAAGACACCATTGGGACCCCTTACATCAAGCATGGAGTCTTGTATGAAGGTGTTTACATAATCTAAATAAGCATAAGACAACTGCCTCTGCTTCAACATAAATACATAATCTGTAGATATTGAAGCAAGTGCATATACGCCTTCTTCCCCCTGGATGCAGGCACCTAATGGAATAAAAATTTACATCTACACCAATTTCAAAGAAGTTTTCTGTCTAGAAGTAAGAAAAGGAATTGGCATGAAGGTGGTAGATAGTAATTCGAAAAATAGAAAAAACATTAGTGATCATATAGATAAACAATAAGTACTTTTAAAAATGACACACCAAGCCTCTACTATAGGAATTTCTTTCTTCTGGCTGCATAACACCTGAAAATAGATATTAATCTATGAGACCCATGTAACAGACAGACACAAAAATCAGAGAAGGAAATAAAACCAGAAGGAAGAATAAAAGAAATAACATTGAACCTGAACATGGTATTTCTTACGCCTTATAAATACACTTTGATTTAGTGAAGGCTGAAATCTGCTTTTACCAGCAAACATGGACACAGAACCTGGATAGCTTTGAGAGACACCAACTTTCTTGAGCAGCACCATATCTATAGCTTTAGTATTACTCAATATTAGCTGGTGTCATGTGTGGATATACTATGTGGTATGCATGTGCAAGTGCAAGCTTGCTAGTCAAACAGTGAGATGGCTACATGTAAAGATACACACTCACACAAGCAGTTCAAGAATGCAACATGACATGATGACATTAAGAAAATGAGCCTAATCATATGCAGGAGCAATGCTATCTTCACTTACAAAGGGAAAAGGATCTATCGATGTGAGATCTAGTCATGAAACAAATTTTTCCACACGCTGCATAACTCGCTTATATGATTCGCACATGAAAATAAGAGGAGCGACGGGGTTTGCATTAAAACTATGCCCTTAATGTGCTTCCCCCACATGTAACTCACCCGTTAGTTTGTTCAAAATCAACCCTATCGATAACCAAAATTGATCTTTTATATATTTTCTTTGTAGTTGATTGATTAAAATAAAAAAAGGTGATGTAGTCATCTCCAATGTAGACATTGGAAGGCACCATAAAATGATGTACAAAGAGAACATTCATTTGGAGACGTAAAGGTCAGGCAGTGCATGAGAGGACTATGTCAAAGGAGTTACCTTAAATAGGAGTTTGTGAAGGAAGTCATTTTCAGCTCACAACTAGTTCTAAGAACAGGCTAGTTGCTGTAATTATTTTTGGAAAAGAAAGCCTCAACTTATCACACCTAAACTGAATACCAAGCAATGCATAGCCATGAAACAACAATATATAGCCTTCAGAAATTGCACATGTTATACTCTCTCAATTTCAATTACAAGAGTCCACATATCATTTCAACCGTTACTAGATAGATCCCCATTTTTAAATATTACACCCACATAAACTTCCCAAATCATTTTTACCTAAAATGTGATCCAAATCATTATTCTATGTGACTACGTCTTATGAACATTCATCAGAGCCTAAAATCCATGACATGAACGTCTTCAAAAACTGGCTTCCAAATTACACACTAAGTATGAATCAGTAATTACAAACATATAGAAACGCATCCTAACAACAAATCAAGAGTCCGAAACGAAAGCAACATCAATCAGACACAAATTAATATTGAAATTAAGATTTCTAGATTCAATTATCAGCGAATTCAAAGGTTAACAACTAATGCAGTGAAATGCATCACTCTGATCGGCTACAAACGAAATAATTCCATTACAATCTCGTATATTACGTACGCCTAACACACACATACCTGAAGCTGAGGAAGGAAGCCAGCATCGCCTTGAGCTGGTGGAGAAGGAAGAAATCTCCATCATCTGAAGAATCGAGGAATCACAGAGCGGGAAGAAGGGTTCCAGGCAGCTTTACAATTGAAGTGGCGCGTGATTCGTCGTCGTCGTGTGGTTTGTTACACGTATCAATTGTTATTAACGTAGAAAGAGCATCTTAAATTGGGTAAAAAGAGCTTTTTTTTAAGTAACTAAATTCAGAAAATATCAATATTAATATATTACGGTACTCGTGCAATATACATCTTAATTTTAATATTTTATTTTAAATTTTATCTCAGTCATTATTATAATATGATTTTACGTGATTTTGAAAAAACGATAATGTTTTTATTTTGAAATAAAATATGAATTTATCATAAAAAATGACAAAAATATATCAATATTAGTATCAAATTAACTATTTAAACTTTCTTATTTTTTGTGTAAATTTTTAATTCAATTTTTAATTATAATTTAATTTAGGTTCAATAACGAAGTAATTTATATTTGATTTAGTTTAATTATTTTGTTAGAACTCGATAATTATCCTAATTATATTTTAGATTTTTTTAGATTTTAAAATGAGATGTTTATCCTCTATTTGATTACGTTTATCCACAGTTAGTTACACGAATTCAAACATGTAGCTTTAATAAGTTGTACTTATGCATAATTTACTTGTAATCTTGAATTTTAAGTAATATGCATCAATATATAGTACTTTATGCATAAAAAATTGTTTTTAAGAATTTTTGTCAAATGCTTTATAATATAGTATAGATATATACGTTAAAAAGGAACAACCAAAAGTGAAAACCATGATAATTGAGTATTGAGGTATTGGTGATCATGGGCTTTGAAAGTTTTTTTTTGTTTTTAATTAACTTGAATATCCAACCCGCTATGCAAGCCGAGTAATCCCAGAACGACCACCTGCTTTGTAGATAGCTCGGAGTCACCGCATTTGAACCTCTGTGGCCACAAGGGGATTTTTATTCCTCCTTGGATTTGAACATGGGACCTCCTGGTATTTTTGACCTTTGGAGCTAAGTTCAAACCAATCAGACACCACCCTTGTGGTTGGCTTTGAAGGTTTATTTGGATGACCCTATTGAGTATTAAGGTATTGGTAAATTGTGGTTGAGTTTTAGATATCCTACATGGGTGAGAGGTTAAAAGATTAGAATAAAGATGTATATACAAGAAAGAAAGATTGGCCTGAATTGATCCATCCCAGCACGTGTAGTTGTTGTGTCTCAATCGATCCATCCCAATACGTATCTCTCAATCGCTCACTCTCAATCGTTAAACCTTGGCCTAAATTGATCTTGGTCTTTAAAAACATAATCGATCCTAGTTGTTGTTGCTTGGGTTCAGCCATGGGATGCTCTTGTTTTGCAGATGCACGTCTAGAATGATGGGGTTTAGGGTGTAGTTGCTTTCAAGGTTGGCCCTATTTATTTGTTTGGTCTCGTTCCAGATCATTTGTTAGGAATTGTTCTTGTTTAGATGTTATGGTGGAATAGGGTTAGTGGAAAATTCGGTAGTTCATGGTGAGGTTCTATTTTATTCCATATCTTATTGATACAGATTTCAAATTTCAAACGTTTGTCAGTTTACAAAACAAGCAATCTTATTGATTCAAATTTCAGACTTCAACACCACATCTGATAAATCATAAGTGAAATAAGAATTCAGATTTCAACACCTATTAAAAAACAAACGCCACCTAAGAGACTAAAATAATAATGGATTGTAAACCATGAGGATGAAAATAACAATAAACTTTAAACTGTATATTGTCTATGGGACACGATTGTAATGACCCGTTGTTTACACGTTTGTTATAGAATTAGTCTCTTACTCTTACGACCGTACAAAATTGGTCCATGTCGACCACTATATTCGTTAGCTACAAAGGCTTTTTTTTTTGTTAACAATTAATATTAACACTTGTAACCACAAGGGTGATGCCTGATTGGTTTGAGTTTGGCTCCAAAGGTCAGAAATACCTGGAGATCTCAGGTTCAAATCCAAGGAGAAATAAAAATCCCCTTTGTGGCCACGGAGGTTCAAAGGCGGTGACTCCGGGCTATCTGCAAAACAGGTGGTCGTCCTGGAATTAGTCGGCTCGTATAGCGGGTTAGATATCCAGGTTAATCAAAAAAAAATATTAACACTTGTTTTTCTTTTAATCACCATCTTCACTCAAGATCAAAAGCCTAAAATCTAAGGAGAAGTAAAAATCTCCTTGTGGCTACGGAGGTTTAAATACGGTGACTCCGAACAACCTGCAAAGCAGATGGTTGTCCTAAAATTAATCGGCTTGCATAACAGGTTAGATATACAGGTTAATAAAAAAAAAGCCTAAAATGAAATTCACAAACCTAACTCAATATTTTTAGTGTTAATATTCCCGTTCGATGGAGCAATTTCGTTGATGCACGAGGATATGAATCCTCTTTTGTGTTTCTTTCTACCTTCTTCCCCATCCATTTGCTTTCTGACATCTATTAGGTTATAAATATTACATTCATTTTGTTCATATCTGTTATTTGATCGTAGTTAGTTCTTCTTAACTAAAGGTCATTTGTTCTTGTACGTTTGTCACTATATTTTATCATAACGGCATTTGTTCTTGTATGCGACCTTCGGATGGCGACCTCGACTCAATCCCATGGTGCCTTAAAATATGAAATGGAAAATATCAAGTGACTTTGCGAGGTGTCGAGCATTTGGCTGATGAATAAGTGTCGGTTAGTGCACACTTAATCAACAGATAAACTCTTTGCTTTTGCCAAATGAAGGACATATTTAAGCTTTCCTTTTGGTAGATGTCAAACTTTCCATTTTTGTGCATAWTACATAAGAGATGAATAGAGTTAAGGATGGTGATTTGTCCCGATCCGAACARGATGGGGATTCTCTGTTAAAGCGGGTTCGGGGCTAGGGATCCCCGGTAGACACAAGTCGGGGTCGAGGGCTGTTACTCAAACCGGGGTTGGAGTCGGGGCTAGGGATCCCTGGTAGACTTAAACTAACGGATATTCTTCATGGGGTTTACCGGGGACGGGATGTTAATCCTCGTACCCAGCCCTGGTCGGAGCATGGGGATTACAAAACCCGCCTCATCCCCGTCCCATTGCCATGCCTAAGTAGAGTTGTTCACTAGTGGAACTGCTTGTTAGACTCGTCTTTTATCTGACTCAAAAAAGCGRGCTTGAAGTTGGACTAACATTCTCGAATAAATGGGTGGGCCCACTCCGCCTTGTTAAAATTAATAGGTGGACATGGACGATGCAAAAAAATGGGTCAGGCCACCCCGGTCCATTAATTTTTTATAATTAAATTTACAACTAAAATTGAAATTTCTTGCTATTTATCAATTCCCATTTAATTATGCTCGTGATATTAAGTTTTTAGGAAATCTAAAAACATACTTACCTCAATTGATCAAAAGTTTACTGTTTCATTTGGTCATTTTCTTTATCGATAATCCATATTTTGTGGAATTTTTTTTTATAAATTATGTACATTATGTATTTACGTCAGCTTTGAAATTAGAAAAATTATTATGTATTTTGAATTATTTTATATAAGTTTTGTTTTTCTTAAAAATATAAAAAAGATTTATAGACCCATTAGTTCGTGAACAAGACCGGTCCGTTTACAGGGCAAGTTTTCAAGCCTGTCACAAAGGCTTGAGTTTGCTATATTACCTCGTTGGAGAAGAAAATAGATTAGTATCGGCTTGATCCTTTGCCAAGCCCGCAAATGATCAGTTCTACCTAAAAGACCAGTTTTCAGTAAGCAAAAAAAATATCTCGGGCCTTGGATATGAAAATAAGCAGCATCCCCAAATTTTGTATGCTGAGTTCTTTCGGATTTTTTCAGACCCGAACTTCTAGAAAGAACATGATACTATCAGTCTTTTACCTCTARAATTTCATTTAATAAAAATAAAGTAAGGAGTCGTTTACCAAACACTTACGTGGTAAAATTTAACATTATCATTTACTTACCGGGTAAGATTCTAGTCCACTAAAACGGTATCGTATGCAACAATTTACCTGGTAAACGTTTACCGTATAAGACTTTTAGTTCTTGCTCGTTCTTACCGGGTAAGATTCTTGGTCCTTACCATATTTATCCAGTAAAGTAATATGACTTGATGTTCACTTATCTGAATAACGTTTGGTAAACGGCTCATAAGTAAAATTTGTGGAACACAAACACAATTACTAATTTCTAGTATATTTAAGATGTAATCATAAAAATATTTGTATTTTGTAAAAAAAAAAAATTATTTTCTATGACCAAAATATTTTATTCGAAATAACAAAAATGTATAAATATCCTCACGCGATCCATGTACACCCCGCATCACTCTATAAAAACCAAGCATTCCACCATGGTGTAGGGATGTCATGACACGTGGAGGAAAACCAGTGGTGGAATAAAGATGAGATCCAATCCRTGTAATCCAATGTGTGTGGTTGCACCGGATATAACCTCAATAAACCAATCAAAATCATTCAAATTTATATAAAAAACAAACTAAAGCCTTCATCTTTGAAGTGCAATCTCCATTCTTGAATCTTCAACTTCCTGCAAAGAAGATGGCATCCATTTCTGCTTCCATTTCTACCCCTTCTCTCCTCCAGAAGCCTTCGATTACCGTCCGTGCTACCCCGATCCTCGGTACGTTTCGAATTCACTGTTAGTTGTGTATAAACTGTCTTATAATAGATAGATACGATAGAGACGTAAGTACAACAATCAAGGTTGAACAGTCTTAACTATTTGCAAACCTATTAAGTTCATCTAGTCGGATGAATGGCTGTTTGTTTACCTTCTAATAGTTGCATTGAGAGACAGYCTCTGAACCGATAAGAGGTGAACCATGTTTGAAAAAAAAAAAAAACTCTGCCTATTAATAGTATTAAAACTCTCTAAATGATTTTGTATTTTGAGCCTCCCTGAACCATTTAACGCCCTAATTTTCAATCTGAACAATTACCAAACAATCATATTTCATTTTGTACTATATCATAAAAACCTCTTAATCATCTTGCACCAAATCATTCARTAATTGTCAAACAACCCCTTAATAATGAATGAACTCTAATCATCTTGTCTAAAAATACTCAAATCGTAAAAAATGAACTCCATAAGTATTATTGTTAGGGTTGAAAATTGAAATGCCATGAGACTAGTTGCKTCAAATTCAATGCTCGTTGTGTATAAAGTGTATTATAAGTTATAACTGATAAATACATAAGTATTGCTATTAAGTATGAAATACCACAAATATAATTGTCTCAAATTCGATRCTAGTTATGTATAAACCGTCTTATAACTAATAGGTACGTGGSCATTATTGTCGGGGTTGAAATACCACGAAATTAACTGATTGATGGTCTAAAAGTACCCTTCAACTCGTTTTAATTTGTTTGAGGTGTTTAGAACRTGTGTCGTGCTTTCAAAATGATTGTTACGACTTTGAAGAATTAGAATCAAATCGATTAATTAAAGTTATGGTATGATAAAGTAACCTTACATTTATCTTTAATAATCAGTTAGAGGTGTGCRGAAAATCAACCGATCCAATTGAAACGAATCGACCATAACTGGATACCCAATGGATGTCAACCTATGAATAGACCTATGATCGGTTATCTTGCAACAACGTTTTTCGTAAATTAATCAAAATCATAATCGATTTTTGTCAAATATTCAAAACTGATTATTGCAACTTTAAACAACCGTGAAAGTTGGAAACTCCTTAGGGGTCAAATACCCGAGTTCGATTCCGTAATGTGTTGGGCCACATTCCGTTTTCCAAAGAAAAACAAAGTTTATTCAATTCATGTGAAGAAAACACAAAAAAAAAACATGGTTGTAACGAAAAATATAAACTAATGGAAGTTGTTATTGTTGAATAGGGTTGCCATCGATGAGCAAGATGGGGAAAGTGAGATGTTCGTTGGAAATTAAGCCCGCAGTGGCATCAGAGGATGCTGCACCAAAGTTGAGGATGGGTGCACCATCCTTGATGGCKGCAGCAGTTGCCGCAACCATGTCGAGCCCAGCAGCCATGGCTCTTGTGGATGATAGAATGAGCACAGAAGGAACCGGGCTACCCTTTGGTCTAAGCAACAACCTTCTCGGGTGGATCCTTTTTGGTGTTTTCGGTTTGATMTGGACCCTTTACTTCGTGTACACCGGCAGCCTTGAAGAGGATGAGGAATCCGGTCTATCTCTGTAAACTTTCTTACCTTAAACGACAATGTGCCAATTGTGATGGACTTATGTGTAATATTATTCATGTATCCTTTCTRCTTTGATTGAGGCATATTTATGTTTATGAAAATTGCACTTTGGTCCTTCTAGATTTGAATCTCGACACATTTCTTGTAAAGTCCGATTCCATTTTTCGCATCTATTATGAAAGAAAATATCGAATACAACTGTTTATATCATCTCAATAACATGGTAAAAAAAAAGATACTCAGATTTGTATGGATGTATAAAGCAAACRATGAATGTTCGGCTATGGTCAGAGAACTGTCGATCTGTCTGTAAGACCATGGGTTCGACCACTGTTATATTCATCGACAAAACAATTATGTTGTCGATATGGAGAAACTGAAACGAAGTTATACTATTCTTCATTTTGAGACGGTATAACTTCGTTTCAATTTCTTCATACCCACAACATAATTGTTTATCAATGAATATAACAGTGGTTGAATCCATGGTCTTAAAGACACGTAGATAACTCCCTAATTATATGTATCACTTGTTTCATAGAATAAGCAAGTGTGAGGGCAAACCCCAAGCCCAACTTTTGCAACTTCTATTTGATTCATAGTCCAAAATCCCGGTTTTCTTGAGCTCATCATTTTCACCGAGCAGTGTTCAATCGCACCAATATTACTAGCATTTGAGCATACCCGTTAACCTTTGAGAGCTCGTTCAACTTGGCAAATAAAGGCTAGGCCTTGGACTTCTCTTCATAGATCGCTAGTTCGAATCTCCTTACGGTTATTGGGGATTTTCTTGATTGTTATCTTTAGGGCCCTCGGGATTACTCTAGGTGCATGCAAACTGGCTTAGACACCCATAGTTTTAAAAATGCTTGATGGCATCAATGCCTTGAGCTTCTCTTAAWAGATCGTTAGGTTATTGAGGATTTTCTTGACTGTTATCTTTAGGGCCCCATAAGATTACTCCAGATGCATGCAAGTTGGCCCGGACATCCATATTAAAAATAAATAAAAAAACAAAGATGCTTGACGGGATCAACGCCTATCTGATCGTGCTCTCCGGTCATGCTTATCTCGTCCACTAGCAAAGAACGCCCTTCTAAAAAAATTTAGATGGCCATTCTAGATACAGCTTACGGGCCTAGACCGTGTGAATTAGTGGTGCATTCGGGCTGCCGATACGACTTCCAAAAGAACGCCCATTCGATGAACAAGCCACCTTGTCAAACATGATCTCCTATATCAAGAATCACAACTGCAACTACAGTCTAGCGATCCACAAGGCCCCAATCTTCCAAGCTCGTTTTCAGTAACAAAAAAAGAGTCTCGACTTTTTCAAGCCCGAACGCTTTTGGAAGAAAAATTTGGCTCAATCCGGCTTTTAGGCCTTACATGGCCTGSGCTTCGGGCTTGCTAGACCCGGACTTTTTCGGATCGGGCTTTTGGGATTTGGGTTTTTTGTAAACAAGGTTGAAGCTGGATATCTCTTGCTTCCTCCCTTCTCTTACAGCACTAACTATGAGAAAATCCAAGAAAAAGAGTCCGACCAGGACTCGTGTCGGAGGACTTTTGAGCGTGAGCCACCACTCATGCAGCGACAAGGACCCGCAACTCTCGAAGGGGCCACCAACCACCCGAAGCGCGCATTCACGCTACCAGAGAGCGCGTAGGGGGTTTGGAGATAAGCCAATACACAGGTGTGGATTTAGTTAACACCCATCATCTCTAGATTGTTGCTTATATCTTTAACAAACTGTCAAACCATCTCTCTTTCTGAAGTTACCAACTGCAGATACAGTAATAACCAGAAAACCACGGTGACGGTTTCTATCGACTAGACTTGGACCATCGAACCATTTCTTCTCGATATATGATGGATTCTCCGTTCTCTTCTCCTGAAAGGGCTCTTTTAGACGGTAATCTAACCGGGTTTCACATATTCTCGTGAATCCGATCTCGCATTGTGACTGGATCTCTCATCGATTAACCAGATTCAGAAACTTTTTATTCAGATTTAGAAACCAATTAAGAACAAAAGATAGAAGTTGGGAAGAGATGAATGATTCAATTCTGAATTCATCCAGCCATTCTGCATCCCCTTTTTATACAAGAAGCTCATGATGGCTTCAGGAATCTGCCAGGAAATTGCTCCTAAATGATACATACAGATTCTGTATCTATATATATATATATATATATATATATATATAATAACAATTCTTTATACAGGTTGTTACTATATAAACGCCAAATAAAGTTTGATTGGTCCGAGAAAATTGCGGTTAGACGTTTCTGCTAGGAAATAGCTAACTACTTAACTTAACTAGAGCAGTCAAGCTAAAAATTAAATTGAAAAAAAAAAAAAAAAATTGTTTCCTGATGGTTCTAAAACTCGTTGAATGATTTTGTATCTTGAGTTTTCCTTAACCATTCAGTACCCTAATTTCATTCTGAATAATTATCAAACAATTATATTTCATTTTGCACTATATTATAAAAGTCTTTTAATTATTCTGACCACTTAATCATTCTACACCAAACCATTCAGCAACTGTCAAACAACCCATAAATCTTTCGGTTGTGGGACTTTCAGAGATTTTAAATCCAACCATTCTTTTAAACCAAACATAGGATTGATTCAATTCAATTCCAAATCCAAATCCTACTAAATCCGGCAAACTAAATGGGTCGTTACTGTCTCTTACCGGTTAACTAATACTTATCATCTCTTATCGTGTAAGAGATGTTCATCTCGTAAAAATGTCTTTTACCAACAATCTTACCATGTGTAAAGACTGTTATTCAGTTAAAGCATCTCCAACAGACTCTCTAAAATAAMGAAAATGAGGCTTTTGTTCTCTATTTTGCTGCAACGGGTTCTATAGAGAAAACTAAAAAGAAAAAAAATCTAAATTTAGAGATTTCTCTAAAACGTTGATGGAAGGAGACAGATTAATTTTTATTCATTCCCGCCAATGAGATTCAATTATTACATTAATTCATATATATTCTTTAAACAACGTATTAGAATGATAAACTTATAGCATATTTTTTATAATACAATAGATGTTGAAATCTCTGAAATAAAAAATTAGTTGGAGTTGAATGTAATATTTTTAGAGATTTTTGCCGTTTAGTTATCTATTTTTACCGATTAAAAACCCTAGAATTACCAAAATCGAAGTCATCGACGTTTTGTTCGGTTTGATTATTTGACAGTTGTTGAATGGTTTAGTATAAAATGATTAAGAGATTATTATGATGCAGTGTAAAATGAAATATAACTGTTTGGTCATTGTTCATAATGAAATTATGGCGCTGAATAGTTAAGGGAGACTCAAAATACAAAATCATTCAAAGGGTTTTACAACTTTTTTTGTCAAATAAGATTCACCTCTTAACAATTCAGATATTGTCTCTTGATGGAATTGTTAATAGGTAAACATTAAACAAACAGCTCCTAATCTGCATACAGAAACAAAATCGTATCACAAACCCTAGAATGATCGAAATCCATGAACAAAATTGACTCGAAAAAACAAAATCCTTCAATAATCAAAGTATTGGATTCAAACAATTAAGATTTGATCGAACGATTTTGTTCGTGAATAGAAACAAAAAACTGAGCAGATGCGTAGCTTCTCGAAGGTTAAGGTTTTGACCACCGTCAACGGTCGAAGGCAACATCCATGGAGCTCCCCTTGTCACTTTCCATATTTACTCCCACACCTTYAGTTTCCATCTCATTTGGTCTAATTTCTTCAAGAAAAAAAACATGATAAGTAAAATAACGTAATTTGATTTGATTTTTATTTTGGGTAACATATTTCAAAACTTATATTTTAGTACCTAAGATGTAAAATTTTAAACATTTAAATATCCGGGCAATAGGTTGAAGCATTAACCAGTTATCATACTGATATGACGAGTGATGTGATATCAAACTCAGTATTATTTGCTGACGTGGTTAGTAACATAGATTTTTTTTAATCTAAAATTAGTTTCAACCGGTTACTCGGGTACTTAAATGTTTAGAACTTTACATCTTAGATATCAAAATAAAAGTTTTAAAAGTACGTTACCCAAAATAGAAAAATTAAAATACATTACTTTTTCATGCAATTTGTTCTTAATTTTAGTGGTTTTTATTTACCACCAACCAAAAGATATAAACCCGCAAAATTTTAGCACAAAATTTGGTATGTTATAGTTCAAATGAGGTGGTTTATTAAAATTTTATTTGGATATCACTTGTTTTACCATAAAATATGGAAACAATTGAGAAATTTATCCGGTAAGAAGCATAAAAAAAAATAGTCGGGCTTTGGCCCGGATACCCTGACAAAAAAGAAGCATAAAAAAGATCAAGAATAATATAATTGGTACGGTAATCTTAAAATGGAAGATCAAAAATTATTCCATCAATAATATTTTATTATAAAAAAAAATATTTTATTAAATATTTTAATAATATAATTGGAACGGTAATCTTAAAATGGAAGAAAATGTTGAAATTAAATGTAGTTTCTTTCTAATTTTTTGAAGTTTTTTTTTTAGAATTTTTGTTTTGTTGGAGATATTAGTAGGGGGCGGTTTGTTTACCTGTTGATAGTTACATTAAGAATCAGTGTCTGAATCGCTAAGAATGAACATTGTTTGGTAAAAAAAAATGGTCTTTTATAATTCTAAAATCTTCTGAATAATTATGTATTTTGGCTCTCCCTTAACAATTCAACACCTTAATTACATTGTAAATAATTGTCAAACAATTGTATTTCATTTTGAACTATATCATGAGTAYGAGTGACAAAGGGTTGGGTTGAGTTGGGTACGGATTCAACCMATTTATTAAACAAGTTGAAAATATTAACCCAACCCAACCCATTTAATTAAATGGGTTGAGATTTTTTTTCAACCCAAACCAACATGTTACCTAAATAGGTTGACAGCGAGTCAACATATTTACAATTTTTTTAATCCAGCATGTTAAATAAATGGTTGAACCTAGATTGACCTATTTTAAATTTTAAATAAAAAAACTAGACTGTTTAAATTTTTTTGAATAAAACACAACACAACCATAAATACAAACAAATTGTTCAAGACAATGAAGACRATTGAATTTGGACTTTCATCTCACGATGATATAATTTTTAATTAAAAACAAAACAAAAATAAATATTAAAATACTAAATATAATATTTTAAATGAGTTAAAAACAWGTTGAAAACTGTTTGAAAATAAGTCGAAAAATTCAACCAAACTCAATTGTAATCCTGTTATCTTTTTGCATTATCTTAAAAAACCAACCAACATTTTCTTGCACGTGAACTTTCTTTAATTTGTTTTTTTTCAATTAATAATATTTAAAAAGTACTTTTAACTATTTATTTAATAATTAAAAAATTTATGAAATTAAAAAAAATATCAAAAGCATTATAATTATAATCTTCATTATTCAATCAAACTGACTGCATGTTCGTGAGGATCCCACCAGAGCGAATGTCATTTTCCCATTGATGCTTTTGACCGTCTTTTGATTTGTGTTTTCACACCACCCGCGGACGACTCGGTCTCGACGACATGGTCTACTACTCTACTTCGATATAGGGGCATGATAGGTATTTGAAAAATCCAATTAATGGGATAAAAATATATAAAATAATTGATAAAGATGGAAGTCATAACTTCACCAGAGTTTTTATAAATTTTTTTAAAATATATAAAGAAAAGTAAAAATATGTTAAAAAAAAAATCTCCGTTTTAATTAAAACTATATTTGATAAACTAACTGATAATTGATAAGGTAGTTGGTSATTGATAAGTTAGATGTTGRACTAAATATGTTTGACAAAAACTAATTGATAAATGTAAAATGATAAAAAATGACATGTTTAAAAATCAACCAATTCTAACATTATCTATACTACATTATAAAGTATTTGACAAAAAATTATTAAAAATAAATCATTGTTTATTGATACATATTACTTATAATTCAACATTAAAAATAATTTTGCGTAAGTACAACTTATTAAAGCTTCATTTTTAAATTCGTGTAACTAACTGCAGATAAACATAATTAAATACATGATAAACATTCATTTTAAATATATAAAATCTAAAATATGATTAAGATAACCATTGGGTTCTAACAGAATGTTTAATTATTATATTTATAAAAAATTATATTTATTAATCCAAAATAAATCACTTTGTTATTAAATCTAAATTAAATTATAATTAAAAAATTTGAATTAAAGAAGTTCCACCAAAAAAACGAGAACTATTAAATAGTTAATTTGATACTAATATCGATTTGTTTTTTTTTCTTCAAAATTTTATGCTATTTTCAAATTTATATATCATTTAAAAATAAAAACATTATCGTTTTCTCAAAACCACATAAAATCGTAGTATATCGATGGAGACAAAGAATAAAAACTGAATATTAAAATCGAAATTTATCTCATTGCATTACGCGAATACCTTCTAGTATAATTAAAATAAACAATGCTTAAAATTAGTCGATTTTAACATTATATAATTAAAATAAACCACGGACTTATTTTTAACATTATACAATTAAAACAAACCACTAACATATTTTTAACATTATATAATTCAAATAAACCAATGACTTATTTTTAATATTATAATATTATAATTAAAACAAACCACTAACATATTTTTAACATTATATAATTAAAATAAACCAATGAGACGTTATTTGCATTCCATATCATATTTGCAATATTGTTACGAATTTCTCGCATCTCATTGCTTGACCCTCGCATGCTACCTTGACTAAAACTTGTTTTTTTTTTATTAACCTGGATATCCAACCCGCTATGTGAGCCGACAAATCTCAGGACGACCACCTGATTTACAAATAGCCCGAAGTCACCGCATTTGAACCTCCGTGGCCACAAGGGGATTTTTATTCCTCCTTTTATTTGAACCTGAGACCTCCAGATACTTTTGATCTTTGGAGCCAAACTCAAACCAATCAGACACCACCTTTGTGGTTGACTAAAACTTGTTTTGCCATCTAACTTTTCATAGGTATATAATCACGATGTTGCTGAACAAT